>NC_057800.1:515645585-515646645 GCF_018294505.1 Triticum aestivum | reverse complement strand
GTACTTACGAATAGGTAAGGGGCAGCTCTACAACGATAGGATGTTACAAGGGAAAATCTTTTAGGGTTTACCCAAGTATGAACATACGAGTATCTCTCGAGTTGAACAAATGAAACACATCGAGAGCAAAGTACGACGGTGCAATAAGAAGTTTCAAGCGGATAGGCAATCGTTCATTGCCTGAAACAGAGTGTGAATGGGGTTCAGAGCAACGGGAATAAGTATTGTGTCCGATACCAGAATAGAGCATTAGGAAGGTGGCCCGTGAATTAAATATGAAGCCAAGCGTGGGAAATAACCATTAGTAACAGGGCTGTACAGGAGAGTCAGGTTTTGATCCTGTGGAACTGTGGGTTATGGGCCCACCATGTGGGTTAAACGTTGAGAGAGCGGTGACATCTTGCACGGTTATGATAGCAAGGCATGCCAGAGAATAACCTGTCAGTTATGTCGGTAACAACGTTGATACCAAGGGCGAGGGACGAAGAGGACCATTTTCCTGCTCGTTGAACGAGGCGGACCAATAGGCAAGGTTCTCGTCCATCGGTGGTTACCGGAATGTCATCAACAATAGTAACAGGGTCTTGCTGACAGAATTGTACACCGAGGTATATACATAAGCAGGAGAATATTACTGCTTAGATCATATAGATCACAAGAAAGGTTAAACCAAATAAGGGAAAGGAAAATATGGTTATCAGATTAAGCAGAACAATGGAAAGGAAAATGTGTTTAAACACATATTTCAGGGTATATCCTTCCCAAGGACAAGCAGTGCATGATATCCACGACAGGATATAATGTAGAAAACTCCTTAGGTAGGTGAGAGAAATTTCATGACATTACCCATACAGCGGTGTTTGGATAATTTAGCAGGAAACATATAGCATTGGTTTCAAATGTCCTTGTTGAAAATCGAAGTACCACAAACATGCTTCGAGATAGCATTACATGGGCTTCAAGCAAGTTAAGACTTTGGAAACAAAAAGGGTCCATCAGGAAGAACTTATAGAATAAGTCTTACAGTTTCCTCATGGATGAATGGATAACCTTGCTGAAA
>NC_057800.1:515639317-515645496 GCF_018294505.1 Triticum aestivum | reverse complement strand
AGGCATGACATCATGCTACCGGGTCATCAAAGGATCATCACCATAACTCTTGGAAAGTTGTCCCAACCATCATATCTGACCGTGATTCAGATCCGATTGGTGTCATGATACCTCAGACTCAGGATGTCCGAGAAGAAAAGGTGCAACACAAATAGACGAAGTAGCATTTCAAGATTCTCAGGAAACGAACTACGGGAGCGGGTTCTTGAAGCAATAGTTCATCCTTAAACCACAGAGGGGATGAGAAGGTGGCTGATGGACTCAGCGACAATTCATCGAGAATTCCAAACGGATGGATTTCCACGATAATGTGAACAAGAAGATGACATTTGTCAGCTCAAATGGCATAATGATGTAGGCTCGAGGAAAACATACACATTTAACCATTGGTTGAAAGGTGCACCCGAAGTATGGGCTGGGTTGCACGACCAATGTTAGAATGGTGATTCAATTAGCGAAGGACTTAGAATGAACTATCGCCCATTCACTTCAAAGCAATAGGGTTGTTAGAAGTTTTGAATTCACACGTCATAGCTCCATTGTCGGTATTCCGGTTGAAAACAATACGGGGACCAAGGAATGAACGAAGATGGCAAGAAGTATTATGATATCAAGAATTATTAAAAGGTGGTGAAATTCTCACCACATTCTTGACAAAAAGAGATGGTAATACTTCCGAGGTAAGGAAGATCAACTGCTGGGTAGCAGTGATCTCAAGGTTTACACAAAACACGAACAAGTTGTGTTGAACGAAAGGCAATAAAGTGGTCGATGAGAACAGGAATCATCGAGGGGCAAGGATGGTATTACCCATCATGAATTCAATTGAATTCCTGGAAGAGCTCATAAGGTTGATGATGATCACGACACAATTGTCGAGGGATTTCATACAGATGTAGTCAATCAGCGACGACATCAAGTCAAAGGAATGATGAAGCAAGAGGTTATTGGAACCACAGTTACGACACAAACTCGAACTCAAGCTTGTTGTTTAAGGTGAAAGGGTATGACAAGGAAAATCGACGTAAGGTTAGTTCATCGTCGAAAATTGGTGCTCCGAGAATAAGGACCAGGTAGCACCGTTAGAATCGTCACGACAATGATATAGCCAAACATGCTAGGAATGGCGTGATCGGGTACAAACTCGTACTTATAGAAGCTTACTGAAGAGTTGTTGAACCGTAGTGCAGACTTGGTTCAGTTATCGGTGTCTTTGAGTGTTTAATAACTCAGAGCCCGTGAGAAATTGGAATCAGTGGGAAGGTAGTACTTGATGAACTCATAAAAAGTTATGCAGTTCCATGATAATCTCGAGATACCAGGGGGGTAATACTCGACAGAAGATCAAAGTGAAGGTTGGACTGGGGTATTGATCCATAGAAGACAATTGTTTAACTTGTCCGAGAAATGGAATCAAAGAAGAACAAACATGGTCGGAACCACGGATGCAAAAGGCCAGATCCCTGATATAAGAAAAACTTATACCAAGGGAATAATTCATTTAAGAGAAGCTTTAATGATAAGATCTACATCGTGTCCATGGGCATGAACACAAGTTCAAGGTCGACTCCCACTTCTCCAATGCATAACCTTTCATTCACTTCTCACGTTCGATGAAGTTGCAGTGTTGAAATTTTATCTGGTGAAGCACCAGAAGAGTATGACTCGTGAAAACTTTCGGGTTCACACGGTTTAGAGAAGGCATAGGTTCAACCCATCGGGGCATCTTAGAATCCTATACCAGAATCTTTTAGAAGTAATTAACTCAAGCTTGAAGGCAGAGCATGGTTGAGGAAGCAGACGATACAATTTACCAAAGGCATTATGTATCCGAGAAAAAGGCTCACAAGTTTATCGAATATGAAGGGCATTGTCAGATAAAATCCAACATAGGATCTGGTGGTCCACAAGGGATCTAACGTGAGCATCGGTACTCAACTAGAGGAAGCAAATTATAAAAACAACTGACTAACTCAATCGTCAAATGCAAAGAAATTATGATTTCCCAATCAAGGGATCAGAAGCAATGCTCTGATTAGGGGTGGATAAGTTGAATAGCCGTAGGGTACAATCAAAGACAATTGGGTTGGTCGAGAACCAATTCCAGTAAAAAGAATGGCAGCTCAGCCGGAAAAGTAATTTATAAGGATCAATGATGATTGCGTGTATTCGCAAACATATTGAGTCAACAGACTCAAAATGGTAATGACAAGGAATGTCAATATGACTACGAGACTTATGGGATTATCCATAATGCAAGCAAGCAAGAATTTCAAGAGCCAAAGGCCCCAAAGGATTTTCGGAAGATCGAATATTATTTCAAAGACTCTTGTGAAACACATGAACAACTAGGGATGAGCGGATACTCGTCAAGTGCGAGGATTTATTCGAAGGGGTATTCATGCAGCAAGGAACTGCAGGGCAGTAAGCGTAAAGAATTCTCGGAATACCGAAGAGTATTTCAGGACATTTTGTAATAACAAAAGCAACTGGGGATGACAATATGAACGATAGGTGTAAGTAGTTATCCAGAGGGATTTATCGATGGAAGTGAATTGCAAAAGCGAAGGCACATAGTCTCGAGAGCACATCGTAGAGTATCTTCGGAATCTTCTGGTGCAGCAGACGATCATCAATAATAAGGGGCTCTCCGGGTGAAAATGATAACGAGATCCTAATGTTAAATTTAGTAAAATTCATTTAACCCGAATAGAAGAGATGTCAGAGTCCCAGAGTAAAGGTCGAGGAGTAAAAGATCCTAATACCACCCAATGGCGACGTGGGCCCGTAAGGCACACAGCCAAGTTAGTAAAAGTTTTGCAATGGCTAGACTCAACTTCGGCCGAGGAGTTGGAAAGGGTATTCCTACAGGCAGTCGGCTCTGATACCAACTTGTGACGCCCCCGATTCAATCGTACACTAATCATGCACGCAAATGTGTACGATCAAGACCAGGGACTCACGGGAAGATATCACAACACAACTCTACAAATAAAATAAGTCATACAAGCATCATAATACAAGCCAGGGGCCTCGAGGGCTCGAATACAAGTGCTCGATCATAGACGAGTCAGCGGAAGCAACGATATCTAAGTACAGACATAAGTTAAACAGGGTGCCATAAGATGGCTAGCACAAACTGGGATACAGATCGAAAGAGGAGCAGGCCTCCTGCCTGGGATCCTCCTAACTACTCCAGGTCGTCGTCAGCGGGCAGCACGTAGTAGTAGGCACCTCCGGTGTAGTAGGAATCATCGTCGACGGTGGCGTCTGGCTCCAGGGCTCCAGCATCTGGTTGCGACAACCAGAAAGAAAGGAAAAGGGGAAAAGGGGGGGAGAAAGCAACCGTGAGTACTCATCCAAAGTACTCGCAAGCAAGGAACTACACTACATATGCATGGGTATATGTGTAAGGAGGCCATATCAGTGGACTGAACTGCAGAATGCCAGAATAAGAGGGGGATAGCTAGTCCTATCGAAGACTACGCTTCTGGCAGCCTCCGTCTTGCAGCATGTAGAAGAGAGTAGATGGAAGTCCTCCAAGTAGCATCTCCAAGTAACATCTCCAAGTAGCATCTCGAGTAGCATAATCCTACCCGGCGATCCTCTCCTCGTCGCCCTGCGGAAAAGCGATCACCGGGTTGTATCTGGCACTTGGAAGGGTGTGTTTTATTAAGTATCCGGTTCTAGTTGTCATAAGGTCAAGGTACAACTCCAAGTCGTCCTGTTACCGAAGATCACGGCTATTCGAATAGATTAAACTTCCCTGCAGGGGTGCACCACATAGCCCAACACGCTCGATCCCATTTGGCCGGACACACTTTCCTGGGTCATGCCCGGCCTCGGAAGATCAACATGTCGCAGCCCCACCTAGGCAAAACAGAGAGGCCAGCACGCCGGTCTAAACCTAAGCGCGCAGGGGTCTGGGCCCATCGCCCTGAGCACACCTGCACGTTGCGAGGGCGGCCGGAAGCAGACCTAGCCTAGTAGGCGTTCCAGTCCAATCCGGCGCGCGCCGCTCCGTCGCTGACGTCTGAAGTGCTTCGGCTGATACCACGACGTCGGGATACCCATAACTACTCCCACGTAGATGGTTAGTGCGTATAGGCTCGTAGCCAGACTCAGATCAAATACCAAGATCTCGTTAAGCGTGTTAAGTATCCGCGAATGCCGAACAGGGCCAGGCCCACCTGTCTCCTAGGTGGTCTCAACCTGCCCTGTCGCTCCGCCACAAAGTAACAGTCGAGGGCCGTCGGGAACCCAGGCCCACCTCTACCGGGATGGAGCCACCTGTCCTTTCAGCCCCCTCGTCAGAATCACTTGCGGGTACTCAATGAGCTGACCCGACTTTAGTCACCATCTGTATAGTATGTATGTATGTATAGTATATACCCGTGATCACCTCCCAAGTGATCACGGCCCGATAGTATAGCAAGGCAGACTGACAAGAATGTAGGGCCAATGATGATAAACTAGCATCCTATACTAAGCATTTAGGATTGCAGGTAAGGTATCAACAGATGTAGCGACAATGTCAGGCTATGCATCAGAATAGGATTAACGAAAGCAGTAACATGCTACACTACTCTAATGCAAGCAGTATAGAGGAGAATAGGCGATATCTGGTGATCAAGGGGGGGGGCTTGCCTGGTTGCTCTGGCAAGAGGGAGGGGTCGTCAACTCCGTAGTCGAACTCGGTGGCATCAGCGTCGGTCTCGTAGTCTACCGGAGAGAAGAGGGGGAAGAAATAGTGAATACAGAGCAAACAAAGCATCACAAAATATAACAAGGCAATACGCGGTGTTCGGTGTGCCCTAACGCGGTAGTAGGTGATACCGGTGAAGGGGGGAAAACATCCGGGAAAGTATTCCCGGTGTTTCGTGTTTTCGGGCAGAGGAGCCGGAGGGGAAAGTTGCGGGTTCGATAGGTTAGAGGGGTGTGGCGGACGAACGGGCTGCGTATCCGGAATCGTCTCGTCGTTCTGAGCAACTTTCATGTAGAAAGTATTTTCATCCGAGTTACGGATTAAAAGATATGATTTTCTAAAGATTTAAATCATTTTCTGATTTTATTTATTCATTTAAATCCAACCTTATCCAAAACAGTGTTTGCTGACGTCATCATGACGTCAGCATGACGTCAGCAGTCAACAGGGGCGTTGACTGGTCAAACTGACGTGTGGGTCCCAGCTGTCATTGACTGTTAACTAACCTAATAGATTAATTAACTAACTAGGTGATTAGGTTAATCTAATCAGGATCAATTAAGTTAATTATTTCTTTAATTAATTAACTAATTAATATTTTAATTATTTTAATTATTTATTTATTTATTTTATTAAATCTTTTTTTTTTATTTTTCGTTCTAGGGCCTGGGCCCCATCTGTCATTGGGCCAGGGGCCTTAGCGGGTGTGGGGTTTACGGGCGCCGGGCGTGGGCACCCGAACGGGCTCCCGAGCGGAGCCAGCCGAGGCGCTGTGGGTGGCTCGCCGGAACGCGGCCACGGCGAGCAGACGAGGGAGGGCGCAAGGAGGAGCCGAGGCGCGTGAGAGGAACGACGGAGGCAGGGGCAAAGGAGCACTCCGCGAGCGGGCGCGACCACGGTGAGTGGGCGAGCGCGGGGGCTGCAGTGGTGCTGGCGGCAGCGCCGCAGCACAGTAGCAGCTGCTGCAGCTCGTGGCAGGGCACGACCAGGAGCGGCAAATGGGGCGACGGCGTGGCCGACGCAGTCGTCGAGCAGGAGGGTGTGCGGGCCTGGACGGGCCTGGAGCGCACGGGGTACGGGGCATGGCGTGCTCGACCGCAAGGCAGAGATGGGCCGGAGGCGAGCGGACTGCACGGGCGCGAGGTGGACGAGCGCGGTGTCCGCAGACGAAAAGAAGGGGAGAGGGGAGGCCGAGGCCGAGGGCCTCACCGCCGTTTGCAGGGGCACATGGGCGTCGAGGCTCGGGGGCGACCCATGGGGAGGAGGACGGGGACGACGCTCTGGCGTGGTGGCGAGGTCCGGTGGTGCGGGGGACGGCTTCGGGCGATGGGTGGCGGCGCCAGGGGCGTCGGGGATGGGCGCTTGCGTCGGGGTCGGGCGCGATGGCGGCGGGTCGCGCGGTGGTCGAGCAGCGGCGTCGGGGAGGATGGCGCGGTGTTGGAGGGGGAGGAAGGAGACCGGGAGGGTGGCGCTG
>NC_057800.1:515626296-515638606 GCF_018294505.1 Triticum aestivum | reverse complement strand
GGTAGGGTGTTTCTCCTTTTTTTTTTGTTGTTTTGTCTTTTTGTATTTCCTTCCTTTTACTTATTTTCTCTTCTGTTTTGGCTAATTGTTTGGGCACCAAAAGAGTTTTGTAAAATATGAGCGTTGGCCCACAATTCACAACACAATATACCCTACCACCAAAAACTAGTTTGGGGTAATTATCATTTCATATTTATTTTTTTTTATTAATAAAAAGGTTAGTAAATAATGTTTTCAGCCACTGTTTGAGGTTGTTTAAGTCACTTATCAAATTTCAATAAGGTTGTTTACAATTTTATCATAGCCTCTGATTTATCTACTATTTATTGAACATTTTAGCTTTAATATTTGAAAAACTTTTATTGTTTGCTTGATTTTGATTTTGAATTTGAATCGGTTTCGAGCTAACGCGAGATTACTAACAGTAATCAAAGTGACGTGGCATCGTTAACGTGGGATTACTGTAGCTTAATTATCCGGGCGTCACAAAGAGGAAGACCAAGAAAGAACGGGCTGCTCCCACAGAGCCTTTGATTGTTGAACCCATTTCCATGGTTCGTCCTGACGCTGAACACCAACTGACAATCCATGAGCCTGCTTTCACAGAGGCTCATGAAGCTGAAGACTTTCCAGCAGCTGATCCCATCGCTGCTGAAGACATTGGTCACCATGACCATGTAGAAGATGGTGCAGTCCTTCCTCAGCTCGAGCACAGTGAACTCATCAGCATTGGTCGTCCTATGACGCCAATTGCTCAGGATGCTTCATGGGCTGATCGCTCACAAGAGGAAGAAGACTTTGAGGCCCAGCCAACTCCAACTACATAGGCGTCGCTTGCGTTGCGCAGGCTTCGCAAAGGACCAAGGCCTCCAGTCTCTGCGTCTGAAGCTGAAACTGCTGAAGACATTCCGGCTGCATCAGCCGATGAAGAAGAAGTCCCACAAGCTGCTGCTCCCCTGTCCCACCAAGAAGCGGTTCTCAAGGAGAACGTGGTTGTGACCGACCCTCCAGCTCGTGAAGTGGAGGTTGAAAATCTTGAGGCTGCCATCACCAACACCAATGAAGCCACTGACGTTGTCATGGCTGAAGCTAATGTGGAGCCCTCACCAACAAAAGCACCAGAAGTCACTGAAGCCACTAATCCCACTGCTTCTATTCCTGCGCCTACTGCCGGTCCTCAGTTTGACTATCATGTTGAGCACATGCCTCAGGTACATAAGCCAATCCCAAGATTGCCCAGGTTCCCAGGTCCTGTATCAGCACCTGGATCCTTCAATATCAATGGCTTCAGAGCAGACAACACATTCTTCAATAGCTCCAGGAACCCCTACTCAAGGGAAAGAATATCATCTGATCGGTTCTGGAGCTATCCACAACGAAGCTATTACTCCTGCATTCTATACAATCAAGGTCGCATCTTCCCACACAAGCGTCTTGACATTGAAGCAATAGCTGGTCTGCCCTGTCTGGAAGAAGCTCTGGATTGCTTCAAAGAGGTTGGATTGCTGCCGTTCGTCACTGACCAAGAGCATTGGAATGAAGAGTTGCTGCTCCAATTCTATGCCACACTTCACATCTGCGGGTATAACAGAGATCCGAAGACTTGGGTCCTGGAGTGGATGACAGGACACGTTCATCACGAAGCCAAAGCCTTTGACATCATTGAGCTCACTGGTCTACCCATTCCCGGCGATCTCTACGAATCTGGCTGTCAACTTCACTGGGAAGCTGTGGAGAGCATCTTTCAGAAGCCTGAACCTAACATGAGTCAGATGCTCAGTATGATGAAGCCATTACCCCAAGATGCTGCATATCCCAAAGAGTTCCTTGTTGAAGACCTAGAGTATCTGCCAAGGACTATTTATCACATCATAAGGCGAACTCTCTGGCCCATCAAAGGGCACTCTCCACATGCCAAGCTGGAAGGTGCAATGAAGACTTTGGTCTTCTATATTCTTCATGGAAAATGCTTCAATACACAGGACTTCTTCATTCGCCAACTTGCTGCATCAGGTTCTGATCTGTTTGGCTTGAAGTTCTACGCCCCATGGGTAATGCGGCTGATCAAACTTCACTCCGCTATCTCATATCAGCCATCTGCTCACAATCATCGGATTTTTCTGCCTGATGTGGATATGTCTATTGAAGCCATCTATCCTGAGCCTGCCAAGGAACCTCTAAGTCTTCAGAATGCAGAGCATCAAAGTTTTTCTCGGAACATTGAAGGAGTTGAAGCAGTCACTCGTGTGTATCCTTTGGCTGACACTACACGTGCACCGCATCCTGCTCTCACTGAAGCCACTGATAGTACAACTGCCCCACGACCCAAGAAGCGCACTCATGTTCTCAATGACCGAGAGCTTCTTGTGGCTCTTCATCAGAAACATGATAGGCATCATGACTTGCTGAAGCGTCAAATGCAAAGCCTCTTGGTGGATGTTAATCGCATTCGCAACCTTGCCACCAAGAATGCTTTTGTTGCCCATGAAACCTCTCGCCGCACATGGAAAGGGCTGACGCTGATGTGTTCTGAAGATGATCTTCAAGAGGATGACTTCTCTGAGCGCTTCAAGTTTGACTCCACACCTCCTCGAAGGGCAGTGCTGCGACGAACTCCATCTCTTGAAGACTCTGAGTTCTCTTCCTCTGCTACAACTGTAAATGCCAGAGTGATCGAGGATGACGACGATGCTACTTCACCGCCGCCTCCTTCAGCACGCTTCGACACTGCTCCAAGCTGTTCTGCACTGCCAAACACCACCGACGACCCTGCTGCTTCACCTACTCTTCATGGGAATGAGTAGATGCTCTATGTCTTCAAACCTTTTTGGTCCTTACTGACAAAAGGGGAAGAAGCATACGAGTTTGATAGTCTTCAAGCGGGTCCATATGGGCGGGTGCTTTATATTTTGCTTCGTGTTTACAACTCTCGTTTTGATACATTTGGTTCTTTGAGTTGTAACACTTAAAACTCGATGGTCGTCTGCTACTTATTTGCCACCTTGTGATGCGATGATAAATTCCGCATGTGCGACGATAAATTCCGCACTTAGATCATTTTGCAGACGTCCATTTTCCATTATGCATGTCATTATCTTCACATACCTTCACATGCATAGTAGATTGTCATCATAAGTTGAAGAGGATCTCCACAAGCACAACCTGCCATGTGCATTTGCATTCCAAAAGCAAACTACTTATATGCACATCTTCAGGGGGAGCCCTTGCAACTTATGAAGACAATTCCTTATCCTTTACAATTTCACATATTATATTCCCCGTTGAAAACTTCAACTAGTTTGTCATCAATCACCAAAAAGGGGGAGATTGTCAGTGCATCTAGTGCCACCCCTAGTTGGTTTTGGAGTATTGACGACAAACCTAGTTGAGGGACTAATGTGTTTGTGAGAATTGCAGGATAACACAGGTAGAAGTCCCTCATTGATTTGGTTTTCCTACCAGAGATGACCCCTAAAAATGTATGAAGACATTGATGTCAAAGGTGGTATATGAAGATATTCACATTGAAGACTATGACAAGAGAAGACATCGCATGAAGCCTATGGAGCTCGAAGACTTAGATCTTTCATAGTTCTTTTTCTTCTTTGTTGAGTCACAGGAACCACCGTACTGTTAAGTGGGGTCCAAGAGAACCAGTCAGAATGACTGAAGTGATGCCTAACCAAAACCTATGTCTTCTAGTGAAGACTATGAGAGCGAATCTTGTCCAGAGTCGGACAAGTCAGCTTTGCTTGTAGCCCAAGTAAAGTTGCCGTGTGAGTTTGAAATCTGACCGTTGGAACACGTGTCAGTTCCTTAGTGACCCAGGGTCATTTCGGGCAAATCAGGTCGGGTTGCCTAGAGGCTATAAATAGCCCACCCCCTACAACCATAAACAGTTGGCTGCTCAGAGTTAGTATATGGCTTTTGTCGTTTGAGAGCAACCCACCTCGAAGCCTTTGAGAGAGAATTCCTTGCGAGGATAAAGCCCTAACCACCCAAAGCCAAAGAGAATTAGGCATCACTTAAGTCTTCTTGTCTGTGTGATCTCAAGACTTATTACACTTGAGGACTGTGAATCCTCCAGCCGGTTAGGCATCGCGTTTTGAGCATCCAAGAGACATTGTGGATCGCCGGTGAACAAAGTCTGTGAAGGTTTGGGAGTCTACCTTGAAGACTTACCAGAGTGATTGGGCGAGGTCTGTGTGACCTTAGCTCAAGGGGAATATGGTGAGGACTGGGTGTCCTGAGCTGCGTGTTCAGGACTGGGTGTCCGGGACTGTGTGTCCTCAGGTTTAAATACCTAGCCGCCTTAACCAGACGTACAGTTGTCACAACAACTGGAACTGGTCCAACACATCATTGTCTTCAATGAGTCACTGGTTTCATCCTTCCCTTCTCTTTACGCACTGTTACTCCTTGTGAAGTCATTGTATGATTGCACTATCTTTTATCTTCACTGAGTGACTGCGTGTTCTGTTTGGCTTCATAATATCTTCCTACTGATCCTTACTACATTGCTGCTATTAGTCATTGTGCTTTCACTCGGCTTTCCTAGTGTAGTCTACCTTCCGATGGTGGGTAATAGGTTTATTTCTATCGTTTGTCTTCATAACTTCCATGTTTTGAAGACTTTCATAAAAATCGCCTATTCACCCCCCCTCTAGTCGATATAACGCACTTTCAAGTAGTACTAGAACAGAAGATATTAAGGAGGCAGCAAAACCAAATAAAATAGCTTTGGTCTATATACAGAACTTATTCTGGTGAACCCATGTAAAATAATAGTTGTATTTTATTGCAAAGTACATAATAAAACCAGGTTCCAAACATATGACCATGTACCATCGCTAATGTATTGTCTATTTCTTCACACTGTATTGAGGGCTAAGGATAAAGAGACGAAGTTTATAATATGGTAAGCATAGTATGACATCATTCATATCACAAACAACTGAGAACAGACAAACAGGCAATTGTAACGTTGTGTGGGCAAGTCCAGCATGGAACTAGATTACAGGTCAAGATCGAAGGAACATCACTCCTATCTTTTAAACCTTGTAAGGTGTAATGATACACCAAGACAATTGTGTATAAAATTGAAAAGAGTAATAGACATTGGCTGCAAACCATGCAGTTCAAGGCACAAGTCAGAGTAAGTAGTAGTTAAAAGGCATGAGGATTAAGGACTTACAACAGCGACTTTGACTGGTGTAGTCATGCCCTTCTTCTTGCTGGTGTGACAGTCCTTGAAGATTTCTACATCATTTGGTTTAGGTACTTTTTGGTCCTTGCGGGGTTTCCTCTACATTTGGAACAAGTCAATATAGATCTGATAATATGGTACAGCGAAAAGAGTGAAACAGTAGCTAATTACAAGAGCCTCACAGTGTGCAATATAGCTACGAGATCCTGTCGTCTGTTGGAATTTCACTTTCGTACGGTTGGCCTTGTTCTTTGAATAGTTCACCTACAAGAAGATAGATTTGTGTGGCACATGTGTAAATAGGACTTCAACATGTGATCTGATCACATATATATAATGTACCTGATACTTCGGATCGGACCAGTGTTTAACGAGGCCTCTCCAGTCTTCATCAGATATATTTTCCACTGGAGATGTTTGGGCAAGTTCACTGTTAGCCTTGCCTTCAAAGTGAGTTTTCCTCAAGTTATACCGATACTGTCGCGGAGCGGACTTGAAAACATGGGTGCAAGCTTGTATGGTTGCATCATGTTGGCTATCCAACTTGAACCTCATCTGTTGAAAATTATGGGAGTCTCACTATCAGCAACCTAAAAAGTATTGGACAGAGGAAGACGATATTACTAGTTTCCATACATAACCATACTTACAGATAAATAGTCGAGGAAGGTGTTGAACTGGGTTTCGTCTTTGTCATTCCTGTACTGAATCCATGTTGGGAGGATACATACATGACACCTAACAGCAACCGCTGCCTTTGATACTAACTTGGCTGACTCTGTAGCATCACGTGGCCTTTTTAAACCTGCCTCAAAACGGATCTCCATTCTTCCTCCTCTATATTTAGTTAACCTATCGAGCATTATCCCTGATGTTTGTTTCCTCTTGCTCCTAGGTGCTAGTCCAACAACAAAGATAGGAAGTGTTAGTGTACATCAAACTGTGAGACTACATATAAAGAAGCATGCAACTGTAACTTGACTCCAGCAACTACCTTCTTGCTGTTCAAGCTCACAAAGTTCATCTGATCTTTCCAACTCATCTTGTGTCAAGAGTGCTTCGGAAGTAGTGTCAGGTGGCAAGGGAGCTTGGGAACGTGCTACTAGCTGAGTTGACGAATCAGTAAATCGTGCAGCTGGTGGTACTGTGGAAGGTGTTGCAACAACTAGGGTTGTCTTTGCTTGTTTGGTGGCAGATATTTGTTTCGGTTTGGCTTGTTTTGCAGCTCCTGTAGCATGGGATACCATGTCGGTACAATTTTCCGCTGGACTTTGACCTTCTATTGCACCATCAGTACCAACATAATCTGCAGGATTGTTCCGCTTCCCTTTCCCTGTCGTTCTGTCTTGCTTCCTCTTTCTCTGTTCCATGTTAAGTCAAGTCGACAAGAAAAACTAATAACAATTTAGTTCTTCAGAACAAATGTACTTTGATGTAAGAACATGGTGTGATAGACAGATATTGTATGTTCTAGAAACAGGAACACGTGTCTTAGTCACAAGTATAATGTGTAAAGTAAGCAGATGAAATTCCACAAAATTATAAGCAATACAAGCTACACATCGTACATAACATGCAACCACATATAACAGTGCCAAGTTAGAGGGAGCACCTGTGATGGTGCACTAGGGGAGACGTGCTCATTGTCGTGGATCTAAGATTGACAGTAGAATGGGGGGTAGGTATGAGGAGGCAAGATCCTAGCTATGGAGTAGTTGTACACATGAGTTTACGAGTTCAGACCCTTCATGGAGGAAGTAACAGCCCTACGTCTCGGCGCCCTGAGGCGGTCGACTGGATTGTATGTGTGTGTGAGTTTACAAAAGATGTGAACCCTTGTGCGAGTGGAGGGGGTGGCTTATATAGAGTGCGCCAGGACCCCAGCCAGCCCACGTTACAAGGGTTCAATGTACATAAAGAAGGAGCGTTACAGGTAACATCTGTATTAAAGTGCTATAAATGATAATTAAGTCTATGGGTAAACGCCCGACCGTTGCTGTGTAGGGTGGATTTAGATCTTCTGTTTGTCGAGTGGTTTCTGTGATGGTCGAGTGACATTGATTCTTCCGAGTGGAATGTCTCTGGTCGAGTGGATGATGGTACCCCTTGAATGCTTCTGGCTTTAGGGTGATGTCCTTGGGGAGGGCGTATAGGTCAGGCATATGACCCTACCCTAGGTACATAGCTTCATCATTAGCCCCCGAATGGTTCGGGGCTTGAGTGGAGAAGGAGTTGAGAATTCCTCCAATTCAATTTTCGTGCTTCGGGAATGACTTATTGCGACCAAGCGAACAATCATGATGATATCAACTTCTTTTCACTCGCCTTGATCCATTCTTGAATCCGACGAGTGAACTTTACTGCGATGTACTGAGTACTGATATGGAAAAGATATTCCGTCTGACAGGTTGCCTTGATGCGTGCAAATATCGTGGGATTCGGATTTGGGGAAGCGCGCGGGACGAGGGAGGCCGCAGTAATCGGCAGGGATTAGGTGAGGCCACCTCAATCACCGCGCCACCTTTTTCGCCACGTACCTCATGCGCGACTGTTGCGGGATTTGATTGGATCGTCCGGACCCACATGTCAGCCACTCAGAAGCGGCCCCATATAAGTGTGCCAGATTGGGGTTTTGTGCACAACGTGTCCCTATTCTTCTCCTTTCTCCTCTGCTTTCTCCGCCATCCCATCTCCGCTCCCAGCATTGCTGCTCCGTCGAGTTTCGCCTGCGGCCATGGGGAAGGAGAAGACGGTGGCTCTGGAGCGTGCGAAGAAGGCGACGACAAAGGTGAAGGGGAAGAGGTCCAGCCGGGGTGGACCCTCATCAAGGTCTGGCCTGCCGCGCGGCTGGATCCAGGGCGACTGGATCCGGTCGACGATCAGCCAAGAAGACATCGACGATCTGGTCGAGGGAGGGCTGGTCCCCCACGAATCGGCGTGGCTCCCGGAAGGAGAGACCGAACCGCGTCCGCGAGATGGTGAGTGCGTACTCCCCGCAACTCATGTCGACCGTGGTTTTTCTCTGCCTCCCCATCCTTTTTTCTGGCGGTTTTTGAACTTCTTTGGAGCACAAATTCACCACTTCACTCCCAATTCCATCGTATATCTTGCCGCCTATGTGTACCTGTGTCGAGAACTTCTGAGGTTGTAGGCCACACTGGGGTCTTTTCAAGCACATCTTCACTTGCCATTCTCAGTCGGTCAAGAAAGACAATCCGAGTGACGAGAGGACACACGTGATTCAGATGTGTGGGGGTCTTGGGATTCAGATGAGAGGAAAAAGTACTTTCCCCGCCATGGTCCTTCCCAAGTCGGTTCGAGGCTGGTAGTCGACCTGGTTTTATTGCAAAGACCAGCCGACTCCAGGTCAGTCTACCAGGCTTCCTGCCTTTTCCATGGCTCGGGCCGAGAAGCCCTTTGCATTAAAAGTGATCCCAGAGGAGAAGGCATAGGTGAAGGTTTTGGTCGAGCGGGTGGTCCAACTCATCCGGGATGGCGTGACTAGTTTGGACCTGCTGGAAGTCTTCCTCAAACGACGCATCCAGCCGCTCCAAGCCCGCGACCATCCGATGTGGATGTACTCGGGTATTGAGGATTCCACTCGGATCCACCCGGAGGAGGTCGACGAGAGCACGGTGGAGCAGTGGCTGAAAGGCATCACCGGCAACAAGGATAACCCAGGGGGTCCAGGAGGGTTGCTCCATTCGACCATTCGCACCGGCCAGACCAGGTCCGATTCTGCATTGTCGAGTATTTCCTTGGTTAACCATGTAGCCGCTTGTTGACGACCGATTGTTTTTGCTTTGCTTGTTGTCTTTCAGGCTCTTATCGAGATGTATTCAATGCCCAATGGAGAGCAGGAGCAAGATCCGGAGGGGGAGGCGAGCGGAGGCGAGAGTGGCGAGTGGCACTCGGACGAAGAGGAGGGTGAAGAGAGCGGCGACCCAAGTGATGAAGAAGAGGTCGACTCGCCTCCTCACAGAGAAAGAAGGTCCAAGCACGCTCACGACCCGGCAAGCATCCCTGACCTGGTGGCTGCACCGACTGGGCAGTCTTCGAAGCGCCCCCGGACGTCTTCTCCAGTACCGACTGAGAAGACATCGAAGCAACCCAAGACTGCACCGCCTCCAGCACCGAAACCACCGAAGTCTTTGCCCAAGATCAAAGTGGTCATTCCTACTATCTCTGGGTAATAATCTGACCTGACCCTTTAGTTGACTTGGTGTAACAAAACGTGACCGACTGAATGTTGACATTTGCAGTGCTGCCACCTCTGGGACTTCCACCCGCAAGTACGAAGACGAGGAGATGGAAGATGCGGTCACCTCCAACCTAGGTACAACTCTCGCGATTTTGTCCTTGATTACATGGTTGATTAAATTCTGGTGACTCATTTGGGGTCGACTGATTTCTTTGCAGCCCCTCCCAATGTTATCAAGCTTCCAGATGACGATGAGGACGCGCTGCCGAGGCCCAAGAGGAGCAAGAAGGCAACAGCTAGCAAGACATCCCAGTCGGAACCGGTGACAGAACCAGTAGTCTAACAGCCCGAAGATGCGAGTAAAGTCTCTGTAACCTTTGTTGATCCAGTGTCGAGTGCGTGTCCCGCATCGTCGACTGCACCAGTGCTTACTTCAACCGTCCAACTTCATGCCTCGGATCTCCAAGCCGCTGTGTCTGGAGCATCCGTCCCCTTCTTTGCCACTCATCATGTTCCAGAAAGCCAGTCGGACGCCGCTGCGGAGGCTATTCGTCAGGCTGGCATAATGATGGAGCGGGTGAAGGTGGTGCACCAAAGCAGTTGGGCTTCTTATGATGCCAGCGCGGCTCTTCGAGCCAACATCCAGGTAAGTTGACTTCCGACTGAACTTGTTCTATTAGGATATGCTACCCGAATATTTTCCTTTGCACGATCTCTTATTGTCTTGCACTTCGAATCTGTACACCCACAGGGTGTTTTGTCATCTTCATTATTTGCGCTCTTCCACCCACCCGAGACCCCAGTCGACTGCTGGCAGTCGGCTGGGGTCTGAGCACTTCTTCCTCTTTTCTTTCTTCCACTCGGTCTGGGTGGACCATGTCGAGTGGGTTCTGAACCAGTGGGGGCATGCTAAGTGCACCCACTGGGTGTAGTCCCTGAGACCGCAGTCGACTGGTGGCAGTCGGCTGGGGTCTGAGCACTTTTTTGTACACGGTTAGGGCGGACCATGTTGAGTGGGATTTGAACCAGTGGGGGCATGCTAAGTGCACCCACTGCGTGTAGTCCCCGAGAGTACTGTAGAATGTTTGATTCTGCAGTAGTCTTAAAGTTTTATTCACTTAGATGTAAATAATCTTTGATCTTGTCTGTTGACATGTCTTTTACTCACTGTAGAAATCTTGTGCTCTCATTTCCAAGTTCGCTGAATTTGAGGAAAACCAGAGGCAACTCAATCTTGACCTGGAGCTGGCCCGGCAAAACTTAAAGAAGGCTCAAGATGAAGTTGCTGGTACGCAAGGTAACTGCCTGTCAACTGCTTATCCCGACCATCCTTCAAATTATCCCTTCGTTCTTCTATTTGATCTAAATGCTTATTTTGCAGAGAAAATGAGGCTGTCTCTAGAGAAGAAGGACCTGGACCTTGTAGCTGCGCAAAAGGAGGCTCAAGAGAAGATTGCCCTTGCTGTCAAGAAGCTGGCTTCCATCGGAGCGCTGGAAGAGGAAGTAAGCAAGCTGAAGTCGTCTCCCACTGAGTCCAACCGAGAGGCGACTCATCTGAAGAAGGACAAGGTGGCTCTAAACGAGAAGTTGGAATACATGGCTCGTAAGAGAAATGACTTGGAAGCTTATCTGGAAACCCTCACCAAGAAGCTCTTTCTTATGCTCGAAGGTACCCCTTTTAATCCGACTCCTTTACTGTTTGCAAGTTAGTCCTGATTAGTCGAGTCATTAAACCTTTGAACTTTCAGAATTCTGTCAAAACTTTGAAGAGGAGACTGGACGGATCGACACGGGCTTGGATCCTATCGTTTCTCCAGTCGGCGACGAGGCTGCCTTGAATGTGCTTCGACTGGAGTCTTGTGTTGCCAGTGTTACCAGCTATCTCGCTCGTCTGAAGGTGGCGGTGTCACGCATTGATGGATCACTCTGGCCAAGGGCAACGCTTCAGAATGATCTCGAGTCTCTGATCGCTCGACGCAATGAAGTCCCTGGTCGAGTGCAGGAATGGAAGGAGTCCTTTGCCCGATGCGGTGCTGACGTGGCTCTGTCACTGGTCAGGGTCCACTGCAAAGAAGCTGGAGAAGAGAAGCTGGTGGCGATCAAGGTCGCCAACACAAAAATACACGACTTCCAGTCTTTCATGGAGACTTTCATTGCTGCTGCCACTCAGATCACTGACGGGATTGATTTGGAAGAGTTCATCGAGTCTGCAAGTCCTCCTCCTGCCGAGTGAACAAACTTGATACTTAAACTTGCTTTAAATTTGCCTCGGAATGCTGAGTGGTTTTTGTAACCGGTAAACTCCTTTGGGCCTGACGCCTGAGTACTTTTATCTTCATCCTGAAACTTTTGATATTTTATCCGATCTTGGTTTATCTTCTGCATGTGCTTGCGTTTGCCTTCGAGCGGAACTTATTCTTCACTCGGAATATTCTTTGAGATGCAACTCTGAGGGAGATATCCCAGTCGATCTGCGCCTCGTCATCCTTGCGGATAGGGATGGAGCGCTCATTGTACTTGTGGCTCAGCTCTGAGGAGAGGTTTGCAGTCGACCTGCACCTCATCATCCTTGCGGATAGGGATGGAGCGCACATTGTACTTGTGGCGCAGCTCCATGGAGAGGATTGCAGTCGACCTGCACCTCGTCATCCTTGCGGATAGGGATGGAGCGCACATTATACTTGTGGCGTAGCTCCGTGGGGAGGATTGCAGTCGACCTGCACCTCGTCATCCTTGCGGATAGGGATGGTTTTTCAACTTAGGCAAGTACTAGACTGCAGCTAAGCCCCCGAGTGTGAGGTTTGCTCATCACTCGGTAGGATTTTTAAAACTTAGGCGAGCACTGGGCTGCAGCTAAGCCCCCGAGTGTGAGGTTTGCTCATCACTCGGTAGGATTTTTGAAA
>NC_057800.1:515579662-515626016 GCF_018294505.1 Triticum aestivum | reverse complement strand
ACTGGGCTGTAGCTAAGCCCCCGAGTGTGAGGTTTGCTCATCACTCGGTAGGATTTTTGAAACTTAGGCGAGCACTAGACTGCAGCTAAGCCCCCGAGTGAGAGGCTTGCTCATCACTCGGTAGGATTTTTTCAACTTAGGCGAGTACTGGGCTGCAACTAAGCCCCCGAGTGTGAGGTTTTCTCATCACTCGGTAGGATTTTTTCAACTTAGGAGAGCACTGGACTGCAGCTAAGCCCCCGAGTGAGAGGCTTGCTCATCACTCGGTAGGATTTTTTCAACTTAGGCGAGTACTAGACTACAGCTAAGCTCCTGAGTGAGAGGCTTGCTCATCACTCGGTAGGATTTTTGAAACTTAGGCGAGCATTGGACTGCAGCTAAGCCCCCGAGTGAGAAGCTTGCTCATCACTCGGTAGGATTTTTTCAACTTAGGTGAGTATTGGACTGCAGCCAAGAAAAAGGGGGTTCTGCCAGTCGACCGATTGGGAGTTGTCCTCAATCCCCATAATACCGATGGAAGTTCATCGACCCAGGCTCCTGCTGCGTGTTTGAGGTCACGCATCAGTCAGGGTTTCAGTCCTTTGAGAATCAATCCATTTCTCTTTCAGCTTGCCCATTCGACTAGGGGTGGGCGACTGAGGCATAGTCGACTCGAGTACCTTGGGAAGCACAGAAAGTTCTGAACTCATTAGAATCAAAGTTTAACCCATTTTCAGTGATGATGCTGTGTGGAACACCATATCTGAATGTTAACTCTCTGATGAAGCTGACAGCAGTACTGGCTTCAAGGTTCTTGATAGGCTTGGCTTCAATCCACTTGGTTAACTTGTCGACTGCTACAAGCACATGAGTGAATCCACTCCTACCAATCCTCAGAGGTCCAACCATATACAATCCCCAAACAGCAAAAGGCCAGACGAGTGGAATGGTCTTCAGGGCCGACTCAGGCTTGTGAGACATGTTGGAGTAAAACTGGCAACCTTCACATTTGTCGACTATTTCTTTTGCCATCTCATTTGCCCGTGGCCAGTAAAATACCGCTCGGTATGCTTTGGCCACAATGGTCCAAGAGGACGCATGGTGACCATAGGTCCCCGAGTGGATGTCATTGAGGATCACTCGACCTTCTTCAGGTGTTATGCATTTCTGGCAAACTCCAGTCACACTTTCTCTGAACAAATTTCCTCTTATCACAGTAAAGGCTTTAGATCGACGGACGATCTGTCGAGCCTCTTCTTCATCCTCTGGGAGTTCCTTTCTAAGAATGTACGCGATATATGGTACTGTCCAATCGGGGGTGATGACCAAAACCTCCATAATCAAATCGACCATGGCTGGAACCTCGATTTCAGTCGGATCGGTGGCACTCTTCGGCTGCGGGGGCTCTTCAGTGAAGGGATCTTCTTGAACTGAAGTAGTATGAATATGCTCCAGGAACACATTGATGGGAATGGCTTCCCTCTTGGAGCCTATCTTTGCCAGATCATCGGCTGCTTGATTTTTCAGTCGAGGGATGTGATGGAGCTCTAACCCCTCAAACCTCTTTTCTAACTTTCTCACTACATTGCAATAACCAGTCATAGTTGTGCTTCTGACGTCCCACTCCTTCATCACCTGATTGACCACTAAATCCGAGTCGCCATAGACCATGAGGCGACGGACGCCGAGTGAAATGACCATACGCAACCCGTACAGAAGTGCCTCATATTCAGCTTCATTGTTGGAGGAGTCAAAGTGAATCTGGAGAACATAACTGAGTCAGTCACCACGGGGGGATACCAACACCACCCCAGCACCGGAACCATTCAACATCTTGGACCCATCGAAGAACATGGTCCAATTCTCCGAGTGAATTTGGGCCAGAAGTTGCTGTTCGATCCACTCGGCGAGGAAATCAGCTATTGCTTGGGACTTGATAGCTTTCTTTGCCTCAAATTTGATGTCCAGGGGAAGGAGTTCAATCGCCCACTTTGCGACTCGACCAGTTGCATCTCTGTTGTTCAAAATCTCTGAAAATGGAGTGTCGCTAACAATTGTAATGGAATGATTAGAGAAATAGTGTGCAGCCTTCTTCGTGGTCATGTAAATCCCATAAACAAGCTTCTGATAATGTGGATATCTTTGCTTCGACGGAGTCAGAACTTTAGAAACATAATATACCGGGCGCTGAACTTTATAGGCTTTTCCTTCTTCCTCCCGCTCGACCGCGAGTACTGTACTGACAACTTGTACAGTGGCTGCAGTATAAAGTAGTAAAGGCTCTTTGTTGATTGGTGCAGCAAGCACCGGCTGGGTGGAAAGCAGGGCTTTGAGCTCTACAAACGCTGCATCAGCTTTGGGGGTCCACTCAAACTTATCAGACTTCTTCATCAGTCGGTAAAGAGGCAATGCCTTTTCACCGAGGTGAGAAATGAATCGACTCAAGGCAGCCAAACAACCAGTAAGCTTCTGGACATCGTGCACACGCACAGGGCGTTTCATCCGAAGTATAGCACCAACCTTCTCTGGGTTAGCGTCGATCCCTTGTTCGGAAACAAGGAACCTGAGTAATTTTCCACCGGGAACTACGAATGTGCATTTTGATGGATTAAGCTTGATATCGTACCTTCTGAGGTTGGCAAAGGTTTCAACAAGGTCAGCCAGTAGGTCGGAACCCTTATGTGACTTGACCATGATGTCGTCCATGTATGCTTCCACATTCCGACTGATCTGATTGAGTAAACACTTCTGTATCATACGCATGAATGTGGCTCTGGCGTTCTTCAAGGCGAATGGCATAGTGACATAACAGAAGCATCCGAATGGAGTGCTGAAAGCTGTTTTTATCCCATATGGTCCATACAGTCGGATCTAATGATACCCGGAATAGGCGTCCAAAAAGGACAAATGCTCACACCCCACAGTCGAGTCGACAATTTGGTCGATGCGGGGGAGAGGAAAATGATCTTTCGAACATGCCCGATTGATATGCTTGAAGTCAATGCACATGCGAAGTGAATCATCCTTCTTGGGGACCATGACAACATTGGAGAGCCACTCGGAGTGGTAAATCTCCCGGATAAACTCAACTGTCAGGAGCCGAGCCACTTCCTTGCCAATTGCTTTGCTCTTCTGGACGGCGGACCGTCGGAGATGTTCCTTGACTGGTTTTACTTTTGGGTCGACTCACAAATGATGCTCAGCCAGTCCCCTGGGTACACCCGGCATGTCAGAAGGTTTCCATGCAAAGATGTCCCAGTTCTCATGGAGGAACTGGATGAGCGCTTCTTCCTATTTGCTATCGAGTGTTGTTGAGATATGGGTCGGAGCAGCATTGGGATCGAGCAGGTGAATATGAATCGACTTTGTTTCACCGGCCGACTGAAATGCAGAATCTGTGGCAGGCTTCTTGGCTCGCAGCAAATCACTCAGGTCGGCATTTTTCTAATACTCTTGCAGTTCTACTACTGCCATTTGTGCATCGGCAATTTTTGAGCCCTTTTGGAAGCACTCTTCTGTCTTCTGCCGATTGCCAGTGACAATGATTACTCCTCTAGGACCAGGCATCTTCAATTTGAGATACATGTAACATGGTCAAGCCATAAAACGTGCATAAGCGGGCCTACCCAAAATAGCATGGTAAGCACTCTTGAAATCCACTACCTCAAATGTCAACTTTTCCTTGCGGTAATTCTTCGAATCACTGAAAACCACATCAAGGGTGATCTAGCCGAGTGACTAAGCCTTCTTGCTAGGTATAACGCCATGGAAACTCATGTTGCTTTCACTAAGCTTGGACATAGGAATGCCCATTCCCTTCAAAGTTTCAGCATAAAGGATATTCAGGCCACTGCCACCATCCATCAACACTTTAGTCAGTCGAGTGCCTTCAACTACTAGGTCGACCACCAGTGCTTGCCTCCCAGGGTGGCTATATGTGCTGGATGGTCTGACTGGTCGAATGTGATGGTAGTCTGGGACCACTTCAGATAACTGGGTGTTGCTGGAGCAACCATGTTTACTTCTTTGTTAATAACTTTCAATCGACTTTTGCTTTCAACTTCAGCAAAAATCATCAGCGTGGAATTGACATTCGGAAAACCATCATCATCTTCTTCCCTATCCTCACCTCTGTCCGACTCCTTTTCCTTCTCCTTGGGTTGTTTTCTCTCGGAACTGCTGGATCAGGAGACAACACTATCGAGTGGTGTGTTTAGGGTAAATGAAATTCCCCTCTTCATCTTTTTTGGTATGAATAAGGCACGGTAAATTCAACACATCATTCCCATCTTGATCCTTAACTTTTTTGGGAGTCCAGGGCCCTTTGGGCTTTCCTTTGAACTTTCCTTGGGAAACAGCTAAAGCTTCACCAGGAGCAGCTGGTTTGGCCTTTCGCTTCTGTTTCCGACTGGAATTCCCTCATCCGGTTTCTTGGGCGACTGTTTTGTGCTTGCCACTCCGGAGTCGGTCTTCCTCTTCACCATTGGCATACTTGGTGGCAATCTCCATCATTCGACTCGGGGACATATCTCCTGTCCGACCGAACATTAGGTTCAACTCTCTGTACTTAACTCCTTCCTTGAAGGCACAAACTGCTTGGTGATTCGACACATTCTCCACTGTGTGGTGCAGAGTGATCCATCTTTGGATATAATCTCTCAAGGTTTCATTCGGCTTATGAACACAGGACTGTAATTCTGTCAACCCTGCTGGCCTTTTGCAAGTACCTTCAAAGGTTCTAACAAACACTCGAGCAAGTTCCTCCCAACTATATATGCTGCCAGGAGCCAACTGATTCAACCACGCTCTGGCTGAGCCCTCCAACATCAAGGGAAGGTGCTTCATGGCCACATCATCATTGTCGCCACCAATCTGCACAGCCACTCGGTAGTCCTCAAGCCAAGTGTCTGGCTTGGACTCGCCGGTGAACTTGATTACTCCAGTCGCCAACCTGAAGTTGGGAGGAATCACTGCTTCTCTAATGGCTCTGCTAAAACACTCGGGACCTGAAACGTGCACCCTGCTTCCAGTCAGATAATCTCTATCGTGGCCTTCTCTGTGAGCCCTGTTCCTATCAACCAGATCTTGAACCAGAATAGATCTTGCATCAAAGCCTGGCTCTCTGGGGTCGACCAAAATTCTTCGTTCGCTGTTGTGGGGGCGCCAACACTCATCACCAACACAGCTACGTTGAGTGTCTATGCATGTGTTGTCTTGGAAATCATCTTGGGGGGATGGAGGAGTAGAATCTGTAGAGGCCCTCCATTTGGAAGGAGCACCTTCATCCGCTGCCTTGCTAACTTCCTTCCGCTTTATTGATTTTGAATTGTCAAGTAAAACCGACAAGAAAAAGCAATAAAATTCACTCTTCAGAACTCATTCGTGCATGATAGTTACAATCACTACTTTGATGTAAGGCAAACACATGATTCCAGGATGGAATAATACGAAAAACAGGACTGCATGACATATTCACAACTGTTTGTGTAAACTAAGCAGAAACTATTCCACCAAATAAGAAGCAATGCAAGCTAGACACCACGTGAAAGATGCAACCAATATGACTCTGCCATGTTAAAAGTGTCCCATCATAAATGGCATTTCAACAAATTAGAAGCAGTGCGTGCTATAAATCATGTCAAAGATGCAACTAATATCACACTGCATATACTGAAGGTGTCTCGTCATATTGATTTATGCGGGATACAAAAAACAATAGTTTTATGTGAGGACATGCTTAATAGACAGATGTACTATGTACTAAATACAGGAAGGCATGCCACATTAACAGGTATAATGTATAAGCCAAGCATAATAGCACATGCAGTTTAACCAGATTGGAAGAATTACAATCTAGACACCATATGCAACATGCAGCCACATATCACGCTGCCAAGTTAGAGCAAGCACCTGCGATGCTAGTGTAGGGGAAATGCGTTAATCAACTACAGAGCTACGTTCACTATCTTCATCTAGCCTTGCTGTTTCTTGAGAATCATGTCAGGAGGCTGGCGGTGCATTCTTTAAATGAGGAGTAATCCACTTGCCTGACTGCCTCATCGTAAGTGATTGATGAGGGATACACAAGAACATTAGTTTGATGTAAGAACATGGTTAATACACAGATGTACTAGTATGTACCAAAAATAGAAAGGCATGTCATATTCAAAGGTATAATGTGTAAGCTAAGCAGATGCAATTTAACCAAATTGGAAGCAATACAAGCTAGACATCCGGCTGGAGTGGTGAGCATGATCATCTAGGACCCGAGAGCCTGGTGGGAGACGGGCTGCTTCGCCACCATCGCGGCTTTTTAGTTGGCTTCAAGGTGATGCCTCTCTTTACTGGGCTTGTCACTGGCTCGGCTAGTGCCCTGGCTAGCTATTTGTCTTCTGGTGCTCACAGGATGGTGGTTCATGTAAAAAATATCTTTCCCTATCTTAATAAAAACCGACTTCGGCCTTTCGAATACAAGCTAGACACCATATGGAACATGCAACCACATATGACACCGCGAAGTTAAAGCAAGCACCTGGGATGGTGGTTCATTGCGAGCGAGGTCATCAACTCCAGAGCTACGTTTACCGTCTCCATCTGCTGACACTGCACCCTTTATAGCGTTGTAACGTGTCGTGCTTACCCGCGTAGAAAGCTGGAGAAACTTCTCTCTTTTCTTTTCTGCTTCTCTCGAGGCGGACTCTGAAATACCCTTGCATAAAAACACAATAGTGAGAGTATGGGTGAAGTGTGTGCAGAACTAGTGCACTGTAAAAGTAGCAGATACAAGGTGGCTAAAAAATAAATGACAGGAGACATATGATAGCTCTACAACATTGCATGGCAAACAAAATTAGATTCTACTCCATATGATTTTGTAATATATGAGCACAGGAAATGCAGGTACTCCTCCAGCACAGCACCACATGTGATCATATCAAGATAATAGTCGACTAAAAATAAATAGGTCAGTCAATTTTTTTAATGAACCGTCCGATCTATAAGGAACTGGCAGATGTCCTTCGTCTACCTCCCGCCAGTCATGTGACGCCCGGATAATTAAACTACAGTAATCCCATGTTAACGATGCCACGTCACCTTGGTTATTGTTGCTAATCTCGCGTTAGTTCGAAACCGATTCAAATTCAAAATTTAAAAAAATCAAGCAAACAATAAAAGTTTTCAAATATTAAAACTAAAATGTTCAATAAATAGTAGATAAATCAGAGGCTATGATAAAGTTGTAAACAACATTATTGAAATTTCATAAGTGACTTAAATAACCTCAAACAGTGGCTGAAAACATTATTTATTAACCTTTTTATTAATACGAAATAAATATGAAATGATATTTACCCCAAACTAGTTTTTGGTGGTAGGATATATTGTGCTGTGATTTGTGGTCGAGCTCTCATATTTTACCAAACTCATTTGGTGCCCAAACAATTAGCAAAAACAGGAAATAAAATAAAGAAAGGGGAAAAGGATAAAACGGAAAAACAAAACTTACAAAAAAGGAAACCCCCTGGCTCCCCTGGGACTTGGCCCACTCCCACACAGCCGGCCCACTACCCCTCCCTCGGTCGACCTCCTGTTCCCCCGACTGGGGTCGCTACAGGGGGCGCCCCACCGGACCAGCTCGACGGCGCCGGCGAGTGGATAAGGACGCCGACGCCGCGTCCCCTCGGGCTCCCCTCCCCACTTGCCCCTCGCTCTCCCCCCCTCCAGATCGGCAGCGCCCTAGCGCGCCCATGGACGCGCCACCGTGCTAACCACGGCCACCGTCGTCCCCGAGCCCTTTTGACTAGTACCCGAGCGTCGTCATCCTCCTCTATGTCCTCAACGCCGACGATTTGGATCCGGGGAGCTCTACAGCGCCGGATCCCCTTCGTCGTCTTCCTCGGGTCGCCGCTGTCGCCATCGACTCCGGCCACCGCCACCCTCCCGTCTACGTCGCGCCGCTGCTGCTACTAATCCGTCACCAGGCCCCCGTGCGCCCACACGGTGAGCTCCCGCACCCCGTTTCCCTTTTTCCTTGTCGCCGTAGGTCACGTCCCGCCTCCCCGCCTGGAGTTGCGCCGTTGCGCCCGAGAACGTGCACGCCCTGGCTCTGGCCATCCATGGCCGCGCCCGCGTGCCTCTAGCTCCTCCCCGCGTCCCCATGCGTGCTTCTGCTGCTGCCCCCGCTGGCCTGCTGTTGCTCGTCCGCACGTAGTGCCTCCTCCTGCCGCTGACCGCCACCGCGCTGCTCACTACTGTTGTTGCTGCCGTGCATGGCCGCCGCAGCCGTGCCCGCGCGCTAGCCACCGTGCCGCGCCGCCCACTCCCTCTGCCCACTGCTCCTCCTCCCGCGCGTGGCCTCGCCGCCGCTGCCTAGCGCCTGCACCGCGCCGTTGCACTCTGCTGCCGCTTTGCTACAAGTAACATTCAGTTACTGTAGCTATTGCTAGCTTTTCTAATTCTACATTGATTAGCCATCTGGACAGCCCCTAAACTGCGGCTAAACAACTGTTAACAGGAGCAAGAATAATATTTCTAGGTAGTACACTTGTCAAAGCTCAAATGTTTCCATTGGACCAAATCAATTTGATGCATGGATTAATTCCTATGAAAATCACAAAATGCTATCTTTTCTAAATAGAGAACAAAATTAACCCCTAGCACTGTGTATGTGTGTGTTGTCTGTACATCGCGCGTGTGTGTAGTGCGTGTGTGTGGTGTGCATGTGTGGCCGGCTGGGCTATGCCTAGTAATGGCCGGCCCTTATTTAGATTAGTACTGCTAGTAGGTCTTAATTAGTGCTAAGTTAGTCTAGTAGTAGATGACATGTAGGTCCCCATTAAATAAATTAGATTTATTTAATTGTTTAGATAAATAGTCTATGACATGTGGGCCACACATGCCCGTTTGACTAGTCAAATTGACTTGGTCAATTCGGATTAAACTAAATATAATAAATCCAGAAATTTTAGAAAATACTTAAAACTTTGGAAAATCATAGAAAATTAACCGTAACTCTGATGAAAATACTTTGTATATGAAAGTTGCTCAGAACGATGAGACGAATCCAGATACGTAGCCCGTCCGTCTGCCAGCATCTTTAGCATAGCGAACATGCAACTTTGCCCCTCTGATTCATCTGTCCGAAAATGCGAAACACCGGGGATACTTTCCCGGATGTTTTCCCCCTTAAGCGGTATCACCTCATACCGCGTTAGGGCACCCCTAGCACCGTTACTTGTCATGTCATGCATCGTCACGCATGTGTTTGCTTAATGTTTATTGTTTCTTCCCCTTCTTCTCTCCCTAGACACCGAGACCGACGCCGCTGCTACCCAGTACGACTACGGTGTTGACGACCCCTCTCTCTTGCCAGTGCAACCAGGCAAGCCCCCCCCTTATCACCAGATATTGCCTACTCTTCTCTATACTGCTTGCATTAGAGTAGTGTAACATATTACTGCTTTCCGTTAATCCTATCCTGATGCATAGCCTGTCCTTGCTACTACTGTTGTTACCTTTACCTGCAATCCTAATGCTTAGTATAGCATGCTAGTTTATCATTCGTGGCCCTACATTCTTGTCCGTCTGCCATGCTATACTATCGGGCTGTGATCACTCAGGAAGTGATCATGGGTATATACTTATACATATATACATGCTATACAGGTGGTGATTAAAGTCGGGTCAGCTCGTAGGAGTACCCGCGAGTGATTCCGATGTTGGGGTCTGAAGGGGCAGGTGGCTCCATCCCAGTAGAGGTGGTCCTGAGTTCCTGAAGGCCCCCGACTGTTACTTTGTGGCGGAGCGACAAGACAGGTTGAGACCACCTAGGAGAGAGGTGGGCCTGGCCCTGGTCGGCGTCCGTGGTTATTTCAACATAACACGCTTAACGAGATCTTGGTATTTGATCTGAGTCTGGCTACTGGCCTATACGCACTAACCATCTACGCGGGGACAGTTATGGGCACTCAACGTCGTGGTATCAGTCGAAGCCTTCGTGACGTCAGCGACTGAGCGGCGCGCGCCGGGTTGGACCGCGTAACGCAACTTCCTTTGTAATGGAGGTTGCTAGGTCTGCTCTCCGGCCGCGTACGCAACATGCAGGTGTGCAAAGGGGGATGGGCCCAGACCCCTGCGCCATAGGATTTAGACCGGCGTGCTGACCTCTCTGTTGTGCCTAGGTAGGGCTGCGATGTGTTGATCTTCCGATGCCGGACATGACCCAGAAAAGTGTGTCCGGATAAAGGGGTTCGAGCGTGTAGGGAAGTGTGGTGCACCCCTGCAGGGAAGTTTATCTATTCGAATAGTCGTGATCTTCGGTAATAGGACGACTCGGAGTTGTACCTTGACCTTATGACAACTAGAACGGGTTATTTAATAAAACACATCCTTCCAAGTGCCAGATATAACCAGATGGAGGTTACCAGAAGCGTAGTCTTCGATAGGACTAGCTATCCCCCTCTTCTCCCGACATTCTACAGTTCAGCCCACATATGTTACCCCTTTGGCCATTTGATACCAATGCATACATATGTAGTGTAGCTCCTTTCTTGCGAGTACTTTGGATGAGTACTCATGGTTGCTTTGCTCCCCCTTTTCCCCCTTCCTATACCCGATTGCTGCGACCAGATGTTGGAGCCCAGGAGCCAGACGCCACTGTCGATGACGACTACTACTACTTGGGAGGTGCCTACTACTACGTGCAGCCCGTTGACGACGACCAGGAGTAGTTAGGAGGATCCAAGGCAGGAGGCATGCACCTCTTTCGATCTGTATCCCAGTTTGTGCTAGCCTTCTTAAGGCAAACTTGTTTAACTTATGTCTGTACTCAGATATTATTGCTTCCGCTGACTCGTCTATGATCAAGCTCTTGTATTCGAGCCCTCGAGGCCCCTGGCTTGTAATATGATGCTTGTATGACTTATTTTATTTGTAGAGTTGTGTTGTGATATCTTCCCGTGAGTCCCTGATCTTGATCATACACGTTTGCGTGTATGATTAGTGTACGATTGAATCGGGGGAGTCACAAGTCACTGTTGACGATCTTTCTCGAACCACCAGCGACCACTGGCCCAGACCCCTGCCTCTGCTGCCCCGCCCTCCCCTTGACCTCACACCACCGCCGTGCTTGGCAGTGCCCCCAGGCCATCCCTTTAATCCCGGCCGACCTCTAGATCAGTCGCCAGTAGCTCTAGGCCCCACACTCCCCTAAGATAAACACCGAGGCGCTGCTTCCCCGGTGTAATAGGCGGACTAGCGCCTGTTACGCCAGAGAATGCTTCCGTTAATTGAGAATCAACTGACCAGGAATTGAAATTCAGGGGGGCGACGGACCTCTAGCTAAGGTGAAATAGTATATGAGGAGAAACCTTGGGCATCGCGAGTTACTAGGAACATCTAGTATCAAAAAGAAGTAGTCAACTAGTGTCTTTTGTGGGATGAATACCGTGCAAGTAGACACGTAAGATTTGCACGAATAAGGGAAGAGGAGTACCATTTTCGGTTGCCGGTGTGGTCGCCTCCACATGTCGCGCCGATCTTCTTCTTTTTGCCGGGGATATCGATGTTCTGGAGGGTGCAGGCTTGGACGAACCCATGGCCAAATTGTTGACTGTGTTGCCGTGGTCATATGTCGATGGAGGGGAAGCATATCCGAGGCGGCGAAGGACGGTGTAGCAGGAACAACTCCGGTGCGGTGGAGGGTGGCGAAGTTGGAGCGGCAGCGGTGAGGCGCAGGACGGCGTGGTTGAACTGGCTCGGGTACAGACGGCTCGGCCTCGGCTTCAACTACTAGCTGTGGAGGGCGTTGCGGTTGGGGTTGTGGTGGACGACGACGTCGGGGTATCGGCTCCGGCGTGATGGAGGAGGGCGGCGGTTGATGGGTGGAATGGTGTGGCGGACGGAGGACGCCGGGGTTTCGCGGCTGGTGGAGAGGTAGTTTTTGCACCCATAGAGTACGAATGGGGAATCAGACGGGTGGGTGGGGGGAGGGGGAGAACCATGTTTCGGTCTGGGACGTGCTTGTTTTTGGCTTTTTTGAACAGAAGATGGTACGCGCTTGTTTGAAATTTGGGGAAAGTACAAACTTTGCCCCCCTCTTAAATTTCAGACCTACTGCGGGTCGGGGATAGGATGGTAATCCTAGGTGTCCCAAATAGTGGGCGGGAGCGATTTCGGCCGCGCGCATGTGTGCTTAGGTGTCGGTGGGAACGACACCTATGAGATCACAAGAATCCCTACTACGGTTGCGGGGCGTGGGGTCGTGAGAAGAGCGGATCAAATAGATAGCACACGGTTCGTTTATCCAGGTTCGGGCCACGGGGATGCGTAAAACCCTACTCCTGCTTTGGTGGATTGTATATCTGTGTTCTTGAGCTAGCTATGGGTGTGAGGAGCTCCAAAATGCCGAATCCCCCTCCTGGTCGCCTCGGGCCTCCTTTTATAGAAAAAGGGGTTGCCACAGTAGCACCAGGAGGTGGAAAGGGAATAGTGATGTGAGATTATCCCTCGCATTACATGACAAGGTGCATTTAATGCGTCTTGCCCAGATGTCCTTGCTTTATCGGGGATGGGGGAGAGCCCTGTCTCGTCCGTCGCCGCTCCCTCTCGCGTCGACACGCGCCCTGGCCAGCGGCGCCCACGGTGCCATGTAGGCAGGCAAGCAGCTGAGGTGGCGCAGTGGTGGGTCTCCATGAAGATCTGCATGCCGCCACGTAGGTGCCTGCCCAGCTGGTTGGGTCGGCAGCTGCATGCGAACGGCGGTGGAGGTTTGAGTGGCGTGGGCCTAATGGTGGCCCTACGAGTGTTCTTGGCAAGGGCCTTGCCGGGGCCCCGGCAAGGGTCTTGCCGTGGCGCCTGCTGTCATCCCCGGCAAGGATCTTGCCAGGGGCCTTGTGGTCCTCCTTGGCTGGGATTCTGCCAAGGATCATCATCTTCTGAAGGGTGTATCTGATCTCGAATGTCTTCACAAAGATCTGCATGCCATCACGGGGATGTCTCCCGAATCCTTGCCCCATGGGGGCAGTGGACTCAAGGGTGACTCACTCCGTAGGTGTGGGGCGAGCTGCCACGACAAGGGTCTTGCCGGGTGTGCTAAAACCGCCTCTCGGCAAGGATCTTGCCGGGGGGAGTCCGCTTCGTCCCCTTTGCTCTTTGTGGTCTTGGTCTTGGCGTTGTTCTGCTTCTCCTGAGCTTCGACCTTACCTTGGCTCACCTCCCTTGCCTTGCTCAGTGTGGTGGTGCCCGTGGATCAGACTGCCCGTGCATAGTTATAGGGGTACAAAAAACGTACCCCTCTTTTTGTACACCGACAGGAGCCCCCGGGCCTGGGCCACACGTAAGCGCAATCGCGTCGTTGGGCTAGGCCCAAAAATGGTGCGCGGGCAGGCGGGGCGGTTTTTACCGCGGTAAGTCTCTTCGCGCGCTGCGCTTCCCATGCTTCCCGCGCGTGGCGCGGCGCGTGGGGAGGCGTGTGTGACGTGGGTGGCATGCGTGGGGTTGCTTCCCACGGGCATGCGTCACATGACAGTTAATGTGAAAGGAGGAGGCCCGCATTTTTCTCCCATAAGAAGGAATAACTGTGGGTGCGCTGCTCACTTTCTCCTCTTCCCTCGTGCCTTTTCCGATCTCAGAGACGCCGTTCCCTTCCTTCCTTCCTTCCTAAGCTTTCGCTGTCACCCACTGCCGCTGCTTTGCCATCCCCCTTCCTTAGCCGTCTGAACTTCTTGGTCGCCATGGCTCCCATATTCGCCAAGGGCAAGGGGGTGGCTAAGGGCGCCGGGACGGTGGAGCCGCCGGAGAGCGCGCTGTCGGGGGACTGGACGAAGTCCGCCTTCTTCTTCCCCTCGACGGTTGATGTTCAAGAGCTCCGGGCCTCCTTCAAGCCCCTATGGGGAGTGAAGACGGGGGCGAGAGGGTTCGGGACACCCGGCGACGCGCATCATTCCTGCCGCTTGCGCTGATCCTGCCTCAAATCGGTACCCCTTCTTCGTTGATTACTTTTCTTGCGGGTTATGCCCTCCTTTCTCCGATTTCTTCTGCGACGTTATGCGCACCTTCGGCTTTCGCCTCTTGGATTTTACTCCGAATGCGGTGGCGTGCATGGCTTTCTTCGCGCCTCTTTGCGAAGGCTTTGCCGGGGTGCAGCCCAACACGACGCTCTTCCGCCATTACTTCTTCCCTTGAATCCAGTCGGGAGGAGCCGTCTCCGGTTGCGTCACTTGGATCCCAAGATCCAAGGGGGCGTACCTGGACGGTGCCGTGAAGGATAGGTGGGAGGAATGGCGTGGCCGGTGGTGCTGGATTGAAGATGAGAACCCGCCGGAATTCTGCAAGGTCCGCCGAGTGCCGCCGGTCCATGGCAGCGATTGGAGTGATGTCGACGCCGCCGATGGGAGGCTCACCGTCGCCACCACCAGGATTCTCTGGCTCACCCAGGCCGGACTCACCCTTGAGATGATCGGGGCGGACTTCATTCGCCGCCGGATCGCCCCGTTGCACAGCAAGGGGAGGCCAGTTTGGCTCTTCACGAACCCGGCTGACATTATGCGACTCCTCCCCGGCCTCGATCACAACTTCACAGTGCTGGCGCATGCCCACTTCTGCCAGCGGCTTTTCCAGCTTGATGTGTGTCGCGATGGCGAGGTCGAGCGGACCGGCAAGGCCGCGAGGGCTACCACAAAGGTTGGCAAGGCCTTCAAGGGGCCATTTTTCAAGCTGCCAGCGGGGGTGGTCCCGTTGTGCAACAATTCACGTCAGTCCGAGATCATCGCCATGATGCCGGACTGTAATGCGCACGGCCCTGTCCCGAGCTGGAAGGAGCCGAAGGTCGAGGATGTGCAGCATTCTTCGACACCCTGATCGAGGTGTGCGTCAATGCCGACGCCGAGCGGTGGCTTATCATGGACACCACCCAGGCAGAGCTGGACTACATCGCCACTAGGGCGAGGGAGGCACAGCTTGCCATGGAGGCCGGCAGCGCCGGGGGTGTGGAGGACATGGCCGCAACGGCGGCGGAGGAAGAGGAGCTCTCCCGGTGGGCGGCGGCCTCCGGGGAGGTCAGCAGCGCCAACACTGGATCTTCGCTCGTCGAAGACACGGCCGACGAGTCGTCGGGGGAGGAGGAGGACGCGGCGGCGGGCTCGATGCCAACCAGGGGAAGAGGGCGAGTCCCGCGGCGGGCTGGCTCCGGTGAGCCCGTCCGGTCCGGCAGGGCTGCGCGGCCTCAATTGACCCTGGAGGGGTCTGGGCGCCACACGAGGGCCACGGCAGCCAAGAGGTTGACGAAGGCCGCTGAGAAGAAGAAGACAACAGCCCCTTCATCATCCGAGCGCGCACAAACCCCGCCGCCTCCTTCGCCTCCTCCGGCAGGCGTCGACTCAGATGATGATGCGGAGCTCCCTTTTGATCTCGGGCCTCCCAGCCCGAAGAGGAAAAGGAAACTGGTGGAAGAGGAGGAGACGGATGATGAGTAAGTTCTCCGTTCCTTACTGTCATTTCCATTTCCTTGAATTGGGTCGCTTGTCTTGATCCATTTTTGCTTCCGTAGGGAGATAGAGACGTTGGCCCAGAGGGCGAAGAGGGCGAGGACCTCGGTGAGCAGCCAGCCCCCGGCTGGGGCTTCAAAGACACCACTGGTGGTGCTGAGCAGCCCGGACAACAGCACCAGGCGCAGCCCCCAGCGTAAGTTCGTCACCCTCTTCTTACTCGACATGTGGTAGGTGCTCGATGCCATGACGCTGACCTTGTCGGGTTTGCAGGAGGGGAGCGGCAGCAGGAGGAGCCACAGAGTGCTACTCCCAACACACCACCCCCATCGACTACGCCGCCGCGGGGGGCGTCCCCGGCAAGGGCATCAGGCACGGAGCCCACACCCATGGAGGAAGAGGGGAACTTGGGCGCTGGTGGCTCTGCCACGGCACCAAATGCTGGCGGAGAGGGGACTTCTGCTTCACAGCCTGACACTGGTGAGTCGCTGTCCTTCGTCTCTGTTTTTCCCTTATTCTTTTCTTGGCTTCATTGCTCCCGTTGCTGCCCAGGCCCTCCTTCAACAGGTATGGAGGACGTGGATACCGTTGCTGGGAACGTTGCTGAGAAGGCCGCCAAGGATGCTGCCGAGGACACCGCGGCGGGGGCCGCCAAGGCGACCAGCGAGGCTTCTGCCGAGGGCACCAGCGGTGGACCTGCCGGTGGGGCCGGCAAGGCCTCCGCCGAGGAAGAGGTGGTGGGTGACCAGCCTCCCTCCTCCTCAACCTCGGGCCCCGGTAGGTATCTGAAGGTGGGCGACGATCTCTTCGTCCACCTCCCAGGGGTGTCAAGCCGGGCGCCCACCGAAGGGGAAGTTTTCGACGACGAGGTGCTTGCCGCCATCGGGCTCGAGGTGGTCGATGAGCCGGGGGTTGGTGGTGACGGTTCCCCAGAAGAGCAGCTTTTCCGTGCCATGGGGGCCAATTTCCGGAAGCTCCAAGTGCTCTACCGTGCTCGCCTGGACAAGGTCAAGTCCAGGATGGCAACGGTGGACAACGCGGAGGTGGACTTCAAGGCGCGCGTTGCCGAGACACAGACCTAGTTCCACCAGGTTCGCAAGGAGCAGAGGGCCTTCTAGGAGAAATTGGCCGAGCGCGATGTGGAGCTCACCATGAAGATGGCCGACATCGAGAAGGCCCAGGAAAAGGCGGCGAACTTGGCTGCCGCGGCTGAGGCCGCCCGGAACCAGCAGCAAGCCACCTTGGATTCCCAGGAAGAGGACCTCACCGCGCGTGAGGCAAAGCTTGCGGCAGCACTCCGTGGCAAGGATGAGGAGCTCGAGGCCCTTGTCACGCGGCGGACTCGCGAGCTGGAGCAGAGGCACAAGGAGGCACTCGATGCCTAGGCTCTGGCCCAAGTCGGCAAGGTAAGGGAGTTGGAGGTGGCGCAGGACGAGCTGAAGGAGCAGGCTCTCAAGCTGTCCAACGAGAAGAACACGCTCAACAGCGCCTTGGTGGAGGCGCAAGGAGCGGTCATCAGCAGGGCTGGGGAGCTCTCCGAAGCGCAAAACTCCGTCAGAGACCTCAGGCTGAAGCTGGAGGATCTCGAGAAGATGCTGTCGGAGAGCAGGGCTCGAGAGGAGACCTTGACCAGGAGCCTGGAGGAGGAGAAGCAGCTGCGGGCGAACGAGGCCGCCTCCCACCAGGATTATGTGGTGGGCGAGAACAGATGGATCAGCCGCCTGGAGGAGGTCGCCGGCAGGGTCACCTCGCAGTTGGCCACCATGGGGATGCCACACGTGAGGTACGCCCCTGAGCGCAGCGGGACCATCAACACCAAGTTGACCCTGTTCTTCGAGGGCGTCCTCGGAGCCTTGGTGTATCTTCACTCCAACAGGGCGGCCACGCTGGCCGAGGAGGCCCGGCGACTCTGCTGGAGGGTCGTGACCAAGGTCCTCACCAAGACGGCGTACTGGAATCCCGATCTTGACTTCGCGGCCGCGATGAAGAGCTTGCCGGATGGTGCTGACCTCACGGTGCTCAAGGAGAGCATCAAGCCCATCACCGACTACATCGACGAAATCAAGAGGGTGGAAGGCCAGCACCGGGATTAGGCATCCCGTTCTTCTTCGCCGCTGCGGGTTCCCGACCAAGACAAATTTTATCTTTAGTTAGAACCGCAGCTATGATGTGATGTAATATAACTTTGAAGTACTCCTAATTTTCATGCATGTTATTTCCCCGTTCGATTCCTGTTTGTATGCGTGCCCTACGTCGATCGGGAAGGCTTGCCGGTGCGGAAGCCCCTAGCGGCGTTTTGGGGACGGATCCCCATGGCCAGCTGGGTACGCGTGCTGCCAGACGAGCCACCTTTCCATTCTGAATGCAGCCGCTCGAACTGTCGAGCTTGACTCGAGTCAGAATCGGGGGCGTTGTAGATTGCGGAAGGCTACTCTGCCATTCTCGACGCAGCCGCTTGAGCTGTTGAGCAGACTCAAAACAGGGCAAGGGCGTTGCCGATCGTGGTAGAGCCCCTTGGCGTGCAGGTTTCTCATACAAAGCAAATATCTCCGGGGGGAATAACCTCAAATAAGAAGGGTAGCACAAATAAGGGTTTAGTGCAACTTAGCTTCTGTTTGCGATCGCTCGGGTGTCGATCTTCTAGCCTCCTTTCTTCTTCAAGGGCCACAAAGATGAAGGAGTGGCGGGCTAACTGCTAGAGCCGATTCTCACAATTGCGCTCCCCTACCTGCCGCGCCAAAGATGTCGGTGGGAACGACACCTATGGGATCACAAGAATCCCTACTACGGTTGCGGGGCGCGGGGTCATGAGAAGAGCGGATCAAACAGATAGCACATGGTTCGTTTATCCAGGTTCGGGCCGCGGGGATGCGTAAAACACTACTCCTGCTTTGGTGGATTGTATATCTATGTTCTTGAGCTAGCTATGGGGCGTGAGGAGTTCCAAAAAGCCGAATCCCCCTCCTGGTCGCCTCGGGCCTCCTTTTATAGAAAAAAGGGGTTGCCACAGTAGCACCAGGAGGTGGAAAGGGAACAGTGATGTGAGGTTATCCCTCGCATTACATGACAAGGCGCATTTAATGCATCTTGCCCAGGTGTCCTTGCTTTATCGGGGACGGGGGAGAGCCATGTCTCGTCTGTCGCCGCTCCCTCTCGCGTCGACACGTGCCCTGGCCAGCGGCGCCCGCGGTGCCATGTAGGCAGGCAGGCAGCTGAGGTGGCGCAGTGGTGGGTCTCCACGAAGATCTGCATGCCACCACACAGGTGCCTGCCCAGCTGGTTGGGTCGGCAGCTGCATGCGAACGGCGATGGAGGTTCGACTGGCGTGGGTCTGATGGTGGCCCTACGGGTGTTCTTGGCAAGTGCCTTGCTGGGGCCCCAGCAAGGGTCTTGCCGTGGCGCCTGCTGTCATCCCCGGCAAGGATCTTGCCGGGGGCCTTGTGGTCCTCCTTGGCTGGGATCCCGCCAAGGATCATCATCTTCTAAAGGGTGTATCTGATCTCGAATGTCTTCACAAAGATCTGCATGCCACCACGGGGATGTCTCCCGAATCCTTGCCCCATGGGGGCAGTGGACTCAAGGGTGACTCACTCCGTAGGTGTGGGGCGAGCTGCCACGACAAGGGTCTTGCCGTGTTTGCTAAAACCGCCTCCCGGCAAGGATCTTGCCGGGGGGAGTCCGCTTCGTCCCCTTTGCTCTTTGTGGTCTTGGTCTTGGCGTCATTCTGCTTCTCCTGAGCTTCGACCTTACCTTGGCTCACCTCCCTTGCCTTGCTCAATGTGGTGGTGCCCGTGGCTCAGACTGACCGTGCACAGTTATAGGGGTACAACAACGTACCCCTCTTTTTGTACACCGACATTAGGCGGCCATTGTGTATGAATGTTTTTCGGAGGCGGTTGTGTGGCGTCTACATGAAGCTACAAACCTACCCCAGTTTAGACCTTTGGACGTCGGGCCGGTAGGTTTCACAGGTCGGAGTTATTACAAAAGTAATTTCCTTGTACTACCAAACATTGGTCTCATGCGGTTTCGGGCAAGTAGAGGCTCTTTTGGCGCTTCGTTTGTAATTTTGAAACACAAGCATTCACGTTTAGAGTACTCTTGAACTTTGAGGATTGACCTAAATAGACAACGTTAAATTTGACCTTGTATGTTTGAAAACCTCATTAAATTATCCGCTTCTTTTTGAAATTTTGACACTTGAAAATCCTATAACTACGATTATTTTGGAATGGAGGAGCTAAATTAGAATCTATTTTGTACACGACTACATATGCTATTATGTACAAAATCAGAGCAAATATTGGTGCCCCCATAATTTAGGTATGATTTACAAATGCCATGATATCAAATTCAAATAATTGAATGGACTTCATGTTGAATTCGATTTTTAAAAACCACCTTAAGTTGAATTCAAATGTATGCTAGTTCATAGGTAGCTATTTATAATGTTCATTGTGTAACTTTCTTATGTATAATGTGCTTTACACACACAACATGAACTATACTCACGTTTATATTCGATTGCTAAAGCGATGCATTGTCTGGAGTTCAAAAAACTAACTATGTGGATCAATTGTGTCGAATAATAACATAGACACGCTCAAATTCGATAGAATCTAGATGTCTGATGGATCAATGACTGTTCCTTACGTGAATTGCAAATATCATGATCCCACTAATATTTGGATACAATTTATATCTTTAATCAGTGTGTACAGCAGTCTTGTACGTGTAGTTTCACTCTCCATCGGTGGTCTCTCACACATGCTCACACACTCTCTCCCGAGGTGTCTTTCTCGCACACATGCTCTCGATATAACCCTCCCTCCCTCTCGTAACTATTTACAACTTTTTTCACTAACCTTTATCACAAGCACTCTTCCTCTCGCAAGCATACACACGCAAAATCCCCATCGACCCTTTCTATATACATAGACCTGCCTACGTGTCTCCTGTACGCACATTATCTTTAGGCCTATCTCTCACGCATTATCTCACACCTCTCTTCCTAATTGACGATTATGATTCTAGCAGAGCATTCTGTAGGATGCCCCTTAAAGTTAGGTTGGATGAATAGTAATATCAGAGATAAAGGGGTTACCTTAGTCCGAGAACCTAGGGTTACAAATCCTAGCCGTCTTTGTCAGTGGACATAGAGTCCTTCACAATTATGCTTTGTCTTGTACGACTAGTCATCCATGGGTCTCCCTAAATGCGTCACGGGTCGACCAATGTGGCACAAGATGGAACCGAATGAAGGGCCTCACCTCGACCCACCGGACCTCACGCGGTGACACACCCTCTGCCCCCACGTCTCGTTATCTTCTCACACCCACACATACCAACACAGACACCACACACAAAAAATATATTCTCCTGGTGCCTCTATCCACTCCCCCCTTGCATATACACACTCAAGGGAATCTCTCGCCGTGATGTTATATTCGTCTCTCTCTCTACCACTCTCATTTCTCATGCTATCTCTCCCACGCCCCCCTGTCGGCCCCTCTATCCATGACTCTCTCGAATGCGTAATAGACACACATACCTCTCTAGGCCCTGCCAAATGCATCAACTACACATTCACACATGTTACATCACGTACCCCCATTGATCTAAAAAGCCCTCTCTTCACGTTTATTTCACACACAACATTCCTTTTGAATAAAGTGTGGCCAAAAATGTTTTAGAATTTCTACATATATACAACATTACAAAGTTATATGGAGGAGTATGAATGCTTGCATTGCATGGTGCCCACAATGATATTTATTACGCACTGTGAATTTGTATATTTTTATACTATATATAAAGTTAGTCATAATAAAGAGAAACGAAGAGCATCTCTCTCTCCATCGCATACCCCCCCCCCTCTATGTCCCTTTCACATACGCACACAAACTATCTCCAGGTTCTCTAAAACTAAGCCCCCCAGCACATTCACGCATGTTTCATCTTTCTATCGCGATATATACAGTGACGATCATTGTATTTGAAGCGAAAGCACGATGTACATTGGACTTCAGAATCCACTCATTACGGTCACCATTTACGTTTTGTGGTTATTATACAGTCACGGGCTCACCGTACAACTCTGTATTTGCTGAAGACACGACTAGTTGACCAGTTAAATGCTCCACGTGGCACCTCTAGTGTTGCATCACATTATCTCACTACCATCGGGCCCACCTGTCGGCTTGTATCTACTCTACATCTACACTCTTATAAAATACTAGCAAGATGCCCATGTGTTTCACGGAACATCAAGATGCATTTGTATGAGTAGTTTATCTTGCGGGAGAAAAGGATGAACAAGGGAAGGCCTTATTTGCAAGTGTGGAGAGGGGTGTGGGTATCTTTTTGCAAAATTGCCATAGTTTCCTTCCTATCCGTCAGATATAGATCGGACGGCCTATATTGCAGGATGGCAGGCACAAGATCATCACCGACTATGCTTTTTATAAGAGTAGGGATAAAATACACTCTTATAAAATACAGTGTTGGTGATGATGGTGTGCCTGCCATCCTACAATATAGGCCGTCTGATTTATATCTGACAAAGAGGAAAGAAACCATGACACTTTTGCAAAAAGGTACCCACACACCTCTCCACATTTGCAAATAAGGCCTTCCCTCGTTCATCCTTTTCTCTCACAAGATAAACTAGTCATACAAATGCATCTTGATGTTACGTGCAACGCACGGGCATCTTGCTAGTAAGAATGAAAACAAACGACAAAAAAATATTGGACGGTGGTTCGAAGTCATGACCGCGGGCACAACGGACAAGGTGGCCTTGTATTGGTATGTTGAGCAGTCTGTTTTAACACACAGGAGCTGGTGTGGTGATTATACACACACGCACGCATGCACACGAACTGCATGCACGCAACACTCACACGAACACATGCACCCATGCACGCACACAACACTCACACGTACACACGCAGCCACGCATGCACGCAACACTCACACGCACACATGCACGCATGCATCCACACACCAGTACACCACACGATCAACACACACTCTCACGCTCAACTGCTCAACCTACACGTGTATGCGCACACATCAGGCCCTGACAGACACATACACAACCAGGTGATTCCCACGCACGGGGTGGAGTCTTGTCACGCCTGCGTAAATTTGTGTTTATCTGACCTTTTCCCTATGCGAACTGACATGTGGGACCCACAAGGAACGTGGTCACTTTAACTAGTCAACATGGTGCCACGCAGACTATTTGGCCAGTCAACAGAGTGCAATCCGATGCTGAACCATGAGCAAGTGACCGTATAATCACTTCAAAACGTATATAGTGATCGCAATCAGTTTATTCTGAAGTTCGGTGAACGTATTACGTGTCGGCGTTCTGGGAACGGGGGTCCCCAGACTTGCCTGCCTACGGCCTGCGGCGTGGCTTAAAGGGGGGCCCAGCACGGCCCATCTTCATCAACACAGACCCAAGACCCTCGTGAGGGGCCAAGCCTCGCGGGGCGGACGACGCAGAGCTTCCTCAGGCACGGTCTCATCAGGCTGGCTCGCGAGGAGGCGGAGAGCTCAAGGCGGGGTACCTCACGAGGTGCCCGTGACGCAAGCCATGACGACCAAAGGCGCCAGGCGGGTGCCAGCCCACGCAGTGTCCTCCTTTCCTCTTTGGTGTAAAGGGGGCAAGCGCAGCCGCGGAGTACCGAGGCATCAGGCAAAGGTTGCCATTTCGGTGCAACAAGACCAAGACCAGGAGGACAGCAAGACGGAGGTCATTGTGGAGCCCAATACGGTGTCACCACCAGAGCTTTGTGGAGGCGAAGACTACTTTTGTCAGGATAGCTGGTACTAGCTGCCCCCCTTCAAATTAGCCCGCCATTGTTGGCTCCCTTCCCGCTCGATATTTGGGAAGAGGACCAGGGCCTCTATAAATAGGACTAGCCACCCCCAGGGGAGAAAGGAGGATAGAGGATGGGAGAGGAGAAAATAAGGATCAGAGGGAGAAGAACAAGAGCAGAGAGAGAGAAAGAGAGAAGGGTGACTGAACTCCTGCCAGCAGTTCATCGCCCCAGCCAAGAGCAGACCCTCACGAGGCTGTCCTTCCTTGTATTGTTCATTATCATCAGCCCAAGAGGCAATCCACCACACCACACACTGGAGTAGGGTATTACACCACAACGGTGGCCCGAACCAGTATAAACCCTGTGTCATTCGTGTTGTTCTTTCCATAGCTTAGATCTTAGCGAGGCGGAGGGGTGCAAGTAGGTAGGAGGCAAAATCTCCACGCGCACCCCAGTGTTCGAACCTCAAGGGTCTGCCGGAACCCGAAATCCGACATTTGGCACGCCAGGTAGGGGTGCGCCGGAGTTTTCTCTTCCTCCACCGCCACGGCCTGCCTTGCGATGAGTAGCGCGTCGCCCGCTCCGGCCGACGGCGCCAGCACGGGGGCCAGGGGGCTCCGAGCCCTGGCCCCAGCCCTGCAACGGGTACGGTGGCCGGACAAGTTCAACCCAACGACGCCGCCGCGCTACGGCGGCGCGACAGACCCGCTGGCCTTCTTGCTGGCGAGCGAGGGGGCCCTCCTCGAAGCTGGAGGCGACGATAGGGTCGTGGCCAACTGGCTCCCCATGGCCCTCACCGGCGCTCCGCGCACATGGCTGCTCCACCTGGCGGCAGCCTCCGTGGCCTCTCGGGAAGAGCCCCGTAGCCTCTTCCCCTCCCATCGCGCTACACCAACACCCCCGGCCGTCGCGGCCCTCCTGGGCGGCTCGCAGGCGCCGCCTACAAGTCACCACGTCAAGCCATTCATCCGCCGGGTCAGCGCCGCTTCCACGCGGCAGGGGGCTCTCCCGGACCGGGCGGCGCCCGAGACCGGCCTGACCTTCAGCTCGGAGGACCACCCCTCCAACTCGGCCTGCTCGGGTGCGCTCCCCATGCTGTGCACCCCTACCATCTGCCAGGTGGCCGTCACCAGAACTCTCATTGATGGCGGTGCGGGCCTTAGCGTGCTCTCGGCCGAGGCCTTCAACCTCCTCTGCATACCCCTGGAACGGCTGCAACCCAGCCAGCCCTTCTCAGGCGTTGGGGCGGATCATCCAGCTCCTTGGGATAGATCCGGCTCCCAATAACCTTTGGCACCTACAACAACTTCCACACGGAGCTGGTCGACTTCGACATCGCCCCCATCGGCCTTCCCTACAATGCCATCCTCGGCTACCCAACATTGGCCCAGTTCATGGCCGCGACGCACCCGACGTACAACCTCATGAAGATGCCCGGGAGCAGCGGTGTCCTCACCGTGCACGGGGACACCGGAGACGCGCTGCGGGTGCTCAAGCTCGCCTTCAAGACGGCGGCGTCGGCACAACCCGCCGACTTGGAGACCCTCGAGCCCAAGGGGGCTGCACCCGCCAAGAAGAAACAGTTGTTCACCCAAGACAAGGCGGAAACCAAGTAGATACCCGTCGATGAGGACGGGTCCACCAATGCATCTTTCACCATAGGCGCCAACCTCGAACCCGAGCAGGAGGAGGCCCTGGTCGGGTTCCTGCGTGCAAACAAGAAGGTATTTGCTTGGGAGCCTGACCAGTTGGCAGGGATCCCTAGGAGTGTAATCGAGCATCACCTCAACGTGTGCCCCAACGTGCGCCCAGTGAAGCAGAAGGCCAGGCGGCAGTCCACACAAAAGCAGGCCTTCATCGTCCAAGAGACCCGCAAATTAGAAGCCGCTGGGGTCATTCGCGAGGTCCGATACCCGGATTGGTTGGCCAACCCTGTCATCGTGCCAAAGAAGGGAGGGAAGGAGCGCATGTGTGTCGACTTCACCAACCTCAACAAAGCATGCCCGCAAGATCTGTTCCCGCTCCCCTGCATCGACCAGATTGTCGATTCCACCGCTGAATGCGACCTGCTATGCTTCTTGGATGCCTTCTCTGGGTATCACCAGATCAAGTTGGCGGTAGAAGACGTCGAAAAGACAGCCTTCCTAACCCCGTGTGGGGTGTACTGCTACACATGCATGAAATTCGGGCTGCGTAACGCAGGGGCGACCTTTCAGCGGCTGATGCACATCACCTTGGGCCCGCACCTCGGGAAGAATGTTGAAGCTTATGTCGATGACATTGTGGTAAAGTCTCGGGAGGCTAGGACCTTGATACAAGACCTGGAGGAAACCTTCGCGAGCCTCAATGCAGTGAACCTACGGTTCAACCCAGAGAAGTGTGTGTTCGGAGTCCCCTCGGGCAAGCTCTTGGGTTTCCTCGTGTCCCACCGAGGCATCGAGGCTAACCTAGAAAAGGTCAAGGCGGTGGAAGACATGAGCCCGCCAAAGACCCTCAGAGAAATGCAGAAGCTCACAGGGCGCGTGACCGCGCTAGGGCGCTTCATCTCCAAGTTGGGGGAACGAGCGCTGCCCTTCTTCCAGCTAATGAAGAAAAAGGGGCCCTTTGAGTGGACTGAAGAGGCCGACAAGGCGTTCCAGGATCTCAAGAGATACCTGACCAGCCCGCCAGTCATGGTGCCTCCGCGCCCTCAAGAGCACCTGGTGCTTTACCTCGCCGCCACTCCCTACTCCGCCAGCGCGGCCCTGGTGGCGGTTAGAGAGGAGCGTCGAATCAGAACCACAGCAGCAGCCCGGGACAAGGCAAAACAGGAACAAGGAAGGCCCACAGGAACCGCTACCGCGGCTGAGGAGGATCAGCCGCTGCAGAGGAGTGCACCGGAGGCGGAAGAGGCCCCTCTCCCAGATGGCCAGCCTCAGGAGGCCTCATCGCCTCAAGAGGCGCCACGGTCTCCAAAGGGAGCCGCCGGCACTGACGCACCCAACCTCGTTGAGCACCCGGTGTACTTCGTCAGTATGGTGTTGTGCGATGCGAGGGCGCGGTACCCCATGCCTCAGAAACTCCTCCTCGCGCTACTGGTGGCCTCGCGCAAGCTGCGACACTATTTTCAGGGTCACCCCATCAAGGTCGTCTCGTCATACCCCCTGGAGAGAGTGCTCAGGAGCCCTAACTCAGCTGGAAGGGTCGCTGAGTGGAACATAGAACTACAAGCGTTTCAGCTCGAATTCAGCACGACCAGAGTCATCAAGGGAGCAGCATTGGCGGATTTTGTGGCAGAATGGACAGAGGCACCAGGCCTCAAGGCAGACGAGGATCGGTCCCTCTCGCCGGGAAGTGAGGCGCCAGAAGGTTGGGTCATGTACTTCGATGGGGCATTCTCCAGGCATGGCGCTGGGGCTGGGGTGGTGCTTATATCGCCCACTCAAGACAAGCTCTACTATGCTGTGCAGCTCTGTTTCCAACAAGGTGAAAAGGTCTCCAACAACATAGCGGAGTATGAAGGTTTAATAGCGGGCTTGAAGGACACAGCTGCCCTGGGGGTGAAACGCCTCACCATCAAGGGTGATTCGCAGCTCCTTGTCAATTTCTCCAACAAGGTGTACGAGCCGAAAGATGAGAACATGGAATCCTACCTTGCGGAGGTCCGCAGGATGGAGAAGCAGTTCTGGGGGTTGGAGTTGCAGCATGTGCCCCGTGGCACCAATCAGGAGGCCGACGACATCGCCAAACGGGCGTCCAGGCGGTTACCTCAGGAGCCTGGCGTTTTCGAGGAGCGGCTCTTCAAGCCCTCAGCCCTGCCGTCATTGTCAAACACGGCTCAGCCTCAGGAGGAGCTCCCCCAGCCGCCTGCCTCGGGAGCTCCGGCCTGTGGCCCGGCCTCAGGAGCACGCCTGCTCCTGACGATGGAACCTCAGGAGAGATGCTGGATCACGAAGCTCTGGAGTTACTTAACACAAGGGACCCTGCCGGAGAAGGAGGAGGAAGCGGAGCGAGTGGCACGCCAGGCCACGGCATACTGCATCAAGGATGGAGAGCTCTACCGGAAGCGGCCAAACGATGTGTCCCTGCGCTGCATCTCCAGGGAGCAAGGGAAGGAACTGCTGGAAGATATACACGGCGGAGACTGTGGACATCATTCATCATCACGGACCCTCGTCGGCAAGGCGTTCCACAGTGGGTTTTATTGGCCCACCGCACTCAACGACGCTGTCAAACTAGTGAAAGCTTGTGAGGCCTGCCAGTTCCACGCCAAGCAGATCCATCAGCCAGCAGGAGGCCTGCAGACTATACCCCTTTCATGGTCGTTCGCAGTCTTGGGGCTGGAAATCTTGGGCCCGTTTCCTCGGACGCCTGGGGGCTACCGCTACCTCTACGTCGTCGTGGACAAATTCACCAAGTGGGCTGAAGTAGAGGCTGTCCGCACCATTCCCGTGGGTTCCGCGGTCAAGTTCATCAAGGGCATCGTGAGCCGGTTCGGGGTGCCGAACCACATCATCACGGATAACGGTTCGCAGTTCACCAGTAACCTCTTCAAAACATACTGTGCTAACCTTGGAACGCAGATATGCTACGCTTCGGTGGCGCACCCCCGAAGCAACGGCCAGGCCGAGCGAGCCAACGCAGAGGTCCTGAGGGGCCTCAAGACCAGGACGTTCAAGAAGAAGCTGGAGGCCTGCGGCAGAGGTTGGTACGACGAGCTTCAGTCCGTGTTGTGGTCCATCCGCACAACCGCGACCAAGCCGACTGGAGAGACCCCGTTCTTCCTGGTCTATGGAGCCGAAGCGGTGCCCCCTCACGAGGTTAGACGTCGCTCCGCGCGGGTCCTGGCGTTCGACGAGGCGCAGCAAGACGCCATGCGGGGGATGGACCTCGTGCTGGGGGAGGAACATCGTCGAGAAGCCGCGCTGCAAGCGGCGAGGTACCAACAGGCACTGCGGCGATATCACTGCCGCAGCATCCGCCCCAGAACTCTCGAGGTAGGAGACCTCGTGCTCAGGCGGGTTCTCTCCAGGGAGGGGCTGCACAAGCTCTCTCCCATGTGGGAGGGCCCGTTCAAAGTTGTTCATGTTTCCAGGCCCGGCTCCACGCGCTTGGAGACTCAGGAGGGGGTGTCGGTCCAGAACGCATGGAACATCCAGCACCTCCGGAGGTTCTACCCCTAAAAAGGTCCAGATCCTGTGAAGAAGGCGAATGCCTGTGAAGCTGTCGCGTTTTGGAAAAGGCCCGGAGCCTGTGAAGAAGGCGAATGCCTGTGAAGCTGTCGCGTTTTGGAAAAGGCCCGGAGCCTGTGAAGAAGGCGAATGCCTGTGAAGCTGTCGCGTTTTGGAAAAGGCCCGGAGCCTGTGAAGAAGGCAAATGCCTGTGAAGCTGTTGCGTTTTGGAAAAGGCCCAGAGCCTGTGAAGAAGGCGAATGCCTGTGAAGCTGTCGCGTTTTGGAAAAGGCCCGGAGCCTATGAAGAAGGCCAACGCCTGTGAAGCTCGCCGCCCGTGACACTCTCACGTAATAATGAGTTGGGGCTGTACACGCCCCGGAGTCTCAGGAGCGCCGGCCTCAGGCCCTGGGGCTCCCTCCCACGCCAGTGGCAGCACTTAGCTCCGCGCTGGTGAGAAGAAGTCAAAGACTAGATTAGGTGCCGGACGCGGCTTTTCATTTGCTTTCCGCAGTTGGCTTGTTCCTTCTCATTCGAAGTTTTATTGAAGTTGTTGCCGTCTTTGGCTTGTGGTTCTTCGACTTTTCACTCTCCTGCCTCGATTTCTCTTATGCAAGGCCTCGGGAGGGGGGGACCGCCGAACAGCCTCGCGAGTGTTCCCGTCCTAGTCGTTCAAAGGGTTCGCGACCTGGGTCCTTTACAGGAGCACCCCTCCAGTCCGTGCCCCACGGGCATCGCGACACGAACACAGGGCCTGGGTCGGTCGCCCCCCACGGCTTGGGGCCGGGAACTATCCACACGCGGGCACGTAGCCGGAAGGCACGATAACGGAAGCAAAACGATGATTAACAGCAATAACCCAAACACGCCCCCGCGGGGCTCCACACTACTATCTTTTTAACGCAGGAAAAAAGGAAAAGAAAGAATAGATCAGGCGCAGCTCGCCTCACACCGGCCTTCAGGGAAGACTCGAGCTGCCTCCGGGGCTCAGGCAGACTCCCTCTCGCGCTTCACCGGGGCGCGACGGCGGGCGGACATGCTACCACCTCCCAAGCAGATGCGACAGCGTGGAGGCTGACCGCGGCCACCGCTGGAAGAGTCGCTGCATGAAGAAGAACTGGAGAAGCTTGGGGAACCCCGAGCGCCACCAGTCACGCGAGCATTGTCTTCTCCATCGTCGTCGGAGCTGGTTTCCCGGCCGCGGTCATCGTCCTCGGGGCAGCACCCTGCGCGGCGACCATCTTCCCCAAACACCCTCACGTAGAGGGTGGCATCGCCGTCAAACTTAAAGTGCAGGGTGCAACGACAGCTCAGGCCACGCGCGCGGGCAAATGTCTGCCAACCGCAGGCCAGGGCCAGGCTCCCGGCTGCGGAGACCTCTAGTGAAGCCCATGAGGCCCGGCTGCAGCAGCCGTCGGCCTGAAGCCAGAGGCCGCCCGGGAGCTCGCCGAGGAGGAAGCGAGGAAGCGGAAGCCGGGTGCTAGTCGGCTCCGCCGACCACACGGTGAACTCCGGCAGCACCTTTGTAGCGCGAAAGCACGGCCTAGGGGGACGCGCGACCGGAGCGCGCCCCCCGGCCGCAGCAATCCGCCCGTCGCCGTGCTGGAAATCGTCTCCACGGCCGCGGGGAGCTGCCGTGGTGGCCACAGGATGTTTGCGAGGGCGCCCTCGGCCGCGCTTGGGCGGGGGAGAGGCAGGCTCAACCTGGCGAGCCTTCCCCTTCTCTGCAGCCGAGAACCTCTTCGACGGGGCCATAAAGAAGAAGGAGAAGCAAGGGGGGATAAACTGGAAGGGCGCGCGTCGTTCCGTACTTATGGCCGGCGAAGGCCAACCGTCGACCTCCACGATCGCAGGTAATCATGACCCGCTTTGCATGCAGGGACTTGTCCAATCCATGCAGTTGCCGAGGCGCCATGGGGAAGTGGAGACACCCACGTCCAATCAACCGCCACACGGCGCCCAAGGCCGCAGGTTGTTAGGGCCCGCGGCGCTTTGCTCTTGCCCTTCCACCTCCCTGCACGGCCAAGTCCGTGCGCGCCTCGGGCCCGGGGGCTACTGTCGGTGTTCTGGGAACGGGGGTCCCCAGACTTGCCTGCCTGCGGCCTGCCGCGTGGCTTAAAGGGGGGCCCAGCATGGCCCATCTTCATCAACACAGACACAAGACCCTCGCGAGGGGCCAAGCCTCGCGGGGCGGACGACGCGGAGCTTCCTCAGGCACGGCCTCATCAGGCTGGCTCGCGAGGAGGCGGAGAGATCAAGGCGGGGTACCTCACGAGGTGCCCGTGACGCAAGCCATGACGACAAAAGGCGCCAGGCGGGTGCCAGCCCGCGCAGTGTCCTCCTTTCCTCTTTGGTGCAAAGGGGGCAAGCTCAGCCGCGGAGTACCGAGGCATTACGCAAAGGTTGCCATTTCGGTGCAACAAGACCAAGACCAGGAGGACAGCAAGACAGAGGTCATTGTGGAGCCCAAGACGGCGTCACCACCAGAGCTTTGTGCAGGCGAAGACTACTTTTGTCAGGATAACTGGTACTAGCTGTCCCCCTTCAAATTAGCCCGCCATTGTTGGCTCCCTTCCCGCTCGATATTTGGGAAGAGGATCAGGGCCTCTATAAATAGGACTAGCCACCCCCAGGGGAGAAAGGAGGATAGAGGATGAGAGAGGAGAAAATAAGGATCAGAGGAAGAAGAACAAGAGCAGAGAGAGAGAAAGAGAGAAGGGTGACTGAACTCCTCCCAGCAGTTCATCGCCCCAGCCAAGAGCAGACCCTCGCGAGGCTGTTCTTCCTTGTATTGTTCATCATCATCAGCCCAAGAGGCAATCCACCACACCACACACTGGAGTAGGGTATTACACCACAACGGTGGCCTGAACCAGTATAAACCCTGTGTCATTTGTGATGTTCTTTCCATAGCTTAGATCTTAGCGAGGCGGAGGGGTGCAGGTAGGTAGGAGGCGAAATCTCTGCACGCACCCCAGTGTTCGAACCTCAAGGGTCTGCCAGAACCCGAAATCCGACATTACGCTTTTCTCTCTGTAGGCCATCCAAAACTACATCTCTACACGTTCTCGCATGTTACATCTAACCAACTATGCAATACAACAGTACTACTACTACTACTACTACTACTACTACTACTACTACTACTACTACACTCTAACACAATAAATCATATGTGTTTTTAGCTTTACTAGATATCATATTGTTACTTAACTATTTAGTTTGCATACATTAAAATTGCCTTTGAAATGTATGGCCAGTATCATATACCGCGCGGGAAAAATCCCGCCCTTTCGTCTTTAATCGGGGTTTGTATCGATGGATCGTGCGAAACAGCAAAACTATAGTACTATGTACAGTACAAGTGACAGTTCACTGGGTCGTCGTGTCGTGTACTCCTCCGTCGTAAGAGTGGAGCGCTCGCTTTCATAAATCTTCTAGTCCCTTTCGCCGACATGTGGGGCATTATGCTACCGGTTCCACGTGCCATACCAAAATACAGTGCAGAGCAGCCGGGGTGAAGCACCCAGTCATGGCGCCAGTGTAGTAATGAGCAATGAGGCGTCAAATCACAAAGTTGCACCTTTCCTGCAGTTAAGTTGGAGGGACGAAGTAATAATGCTAAAAAAGAAGTTGGAGGGACGAAGCAACCATCATTTCACTCGTTGCTGAATCTGCTTCTCCCTCATCTTCTTCAAGTTAACCACGTGTTGCTTCTGTCGTTGTTCTGCCTCATGCGGGAAGCGGATCGGCTTGGTAAAGCACTGACATGTGGGACCGCATGTTAGCAAACCGCCAGGACAACGTCCCCTAAAAATAAGAATCCTCCCCCACCATCCGCGCGGCAAAATCACCTCCTTTTTACTAATCTTGATTCTATAATTTTTTAGATCAATATAATTGAGATTTGTATAGATAGCACACAGGAGCAAAACCAAGTGGTACGGTTAAGGGCATCCACAATGTGTAGCCAAATATGAAAATAGCTTTTGGCATCGTGGAACCATTGTGGACAGTGTTGCCAAAGCCAAAAGGATGGAACCGAAGTTCCCTGATTGATTGATTGAAGGAATAGAAAAATGCAACGTCTCTCCTCTTTCTCCCGTGCTTGGACGCAGGTATAGTATAGAGGACATAGTCTACTCCCTTGTCCCTTCTATCACAAATCACAAAGTAGTGAGGCGTCAAATCACAAAGCACAGATGAAGCAACCATCATTTCACTCTTCGCTGACTCCGCTTCTCCATCGTCTTCTTCGAGAAACCATCTCACCACACTAAGCTGGACGGACGATGCTATTGTGTACGAGTAGTACTAGTACATTTACACGTCCTTTGGTTCAACGGACTTCCTAGATGCAAATAAGGCGGCTGTCTCGGCTTGCAGGCGGCACTTGCGAACGACTTACCGTGGTCTCCCTCAATGGTGTTCTTCGTCGAACCCACTTCGCCAAACCACAACGTTTGAGATATCGTCGACGTCACCGCAATGGGCAAGGAAGTCAAATATAGTTACTACCTCCATTTTTTTGTACACGAGGCTAGTATATCAAAATTACAATTTCCAAAAGGCCACTAACACTAATCGAGGCAAAATTGATGGGGTTTGCCTCGTACTAGCAACCAAGGACATTAATATCCCCTGCATGCATGCGGAAGTGAGAAGGTTGGTTTGCATGGCGCTGCATTAATCAAGCGATGAGAAGTGAGATGGTTAGCTCTTTTGGCTTTGGAGAAAAAAATATGCATTAATTGACACGTGAAACGAGGATTTGTATCGATTAATCCCGCGAAGGAAAACCCCGCCTTTTTTTAACACTAGTACTCCTAGTACGTAGTACTACGTACTTATCCTGTTTGGATCTAGGCCTTGCATTGCCATAATTTGCCACACATTTTTGCCAAGCTTGCCTAAAGTTTTCAAAATGAAAAAGAGGTACACTTGCGCACGGTTTTGCGGTCGCACCACACCCTCACACGGTCGCTCCTGCACGCCGCGGTCGCACTGCACCCTCATATGTGTCGGGGGTTTGGTGCGAGATATGCCAACGGATGGCTTATCATGGTGGGGGCGAGTGGAACGTCGCCGGTGCCTGGAAACGGGATGAGGCGAAGACATGCACCCCGGCGAATCTTACCCAGCTTTGGGGCTCTCGGGGGAGATAATACCCCTACTGCTGCTTTGCGGGGTCTCCGCATGATCATTATGGCAAAATGCTTACATGGTTGCTCCTTGAGCTGTTTTCTGGTGGTAGGAGAGGGCAAGGCTAGCTCTCCCCTTCTATACGATCTGGTCTAGAGCTAATGGGTTCCCACCCTTTGCATGGGTGCCCTGGGGGGTTCATATAGGCCTACCCCCCAGGGGTACAATGGTAATCCGGCAGGACGCGGGCCAGCCGTCAGTGCCTCTGGCCTCCATCTTCTCTGCCGACCGCTGGGGACCGCCGACTGGTGGGCCCCGCCGACTGGCCTGGTATGGAGCCGACAGGCCGCGTCCGCCGCGGGCGGGTCTTGCCGGCTGCTGATTACTGTAGCCGTGCTTCTGATGACGTGGGCTTGATCATGAAGTCGTGGCAACAGCCCCGCCGCCTGGCGGGCGATCACTGTTGCCACTCCCCATCACGTCTTGATTAATGTGCGTGGGCCCCGGGGGAGGGCTCGGCCGACTCCCCCGGGCCGACTCCCGACGGGTCCGACTGGTGGTTCTCCTGCCGTCTTCCGAGATCTCACTGACTGGTGGGGCCTGCTGCCTCCGGGCCGTACAGACAAGCCGTCGTGGGTGCAGGATTCGGCCCTGCGGTGCTGATGTCAGGGACGGCATGGCAACAGTGCCACGCCGCACGGAGATCTTCCCGGGTACGGCGTGCTGTGGCCATGCCTGCCCTTGGTGAGGGGCGGGGGTGGGCTTCACTGTAGCCACGCCCCTGCCTCGTCCCCTTTGATGAGGTCATGGGGTTTGTTGGAGTCACAGGCCGACTCCCCAAAGCCGGCTTCTCTGGAAGTCATCCCTAGGACTCGGCGGTGAGCGGGCAGTCGGCCGTCTTGCCGTCGACTCCCCAGGAGGCGGCTCTTCGTCCTGGGGTCTTGAGGGGCGCAGCCTGCCCCGATGTCTTGAAAGGTTATGGGACTCGGGTTGGCCTACCCGTGGCCCATTACTCCGACAGTAGTCCCCGAAGCTAGTGAGGTGCCGCGGACGATCGGCCGAGAAGCCTCAGCAGTTTCTCTTTCCGGGTGCTCAACACATGGTCTTTGATTGACTTCTGCCGGGCCGACTAGAAGGAGTCGGACTTGCTCAACTCGGCCTCACTCAATTCTGACTCGCTCAGTATTTCGAACGTCGCAGCGGGATTTAAGTGGCGTGCTAGCTAAGCCTCCAGGCCGCCGCCCATTCTAGGCCTGTCACACAAGGGTACGTGGCTAGGCCGTCCTGCCAGCCTACCGCGCGACGGGACAGGCCCATAGGCGGGGCCCGCCACTACCGTGCCTCGGCGCCCGAGCGGGTCCGCTACGGCCCCGGTGGACGGTTGGGATTCCCGTGGAGTTACTGTGTGAAGTAACTTTATCATGGATCGTGGGGGTCGTGGGGTTGTGGGCGCAGTAAATCCCCACGTCCGCCCCCTCGGCTTCGCAGCCCACGAGGCTATAAGTAGGGGGAAGAGGGGGGCACGCGCGCCCCTCCTTCCCACTACTCCTCATTCTCTTCCTCCTTGCTGCTCCTCGCTCTCCTCCTTCCTCTTCTCTTCTTCGCTCCGCCGCACGCCCAAGCTCCGACGAACGATGCGGCGACAGCTCGCGATGAGTTCTTCCTCCGCCGCCGCGCCTCCCCCAGTGCGCTCCGGCACCTGGGACGGCTCCGAAGTTCATGAAGACCACGTCGAGTTCCTCCGCCAGACTCGTCGGCTCCCCGGCGAGGATCGTGTGCAGGTGCGTCTTGCAACAAAGGGGGAGATTTCCCCCGCGCCGTAGGAGGGCGAGTGGGTCATCTTCCGCTCGCACTGCCTGCGCGGGCTGGGGCTGCCGGCGAGCAGTTTCTTCCGGTCCTTCCTGGAGTTCTACGGCCTCCAGCCGCACCACCTCACCCCAACGCAGTGGTGCTGCTGTCCGCCTTCGTGGCCATGTGCGAAGGCTTCCTTGGAGTCCTCCCCACCCTCGAGCTCTGGGGGGAGTTCTTCTTCTCCAAGCTCGGCACCCAGGCTGCGGGCGTGCCGGCTAAGTGCGGCGCTTTCATGTTGTGCGAAGGTCGGGTGACGATAATCCCTTCCCCTCCATCTCGCTGATCAAGTCAGTGAAGATGTGGCAGAGATCCTACTTCTACGTCAAGAACGCCTCCGCGAGGGGAGCCTGGGTCAACTTGCCGGCTTTCGAAGCCGGCCTGCTAGCTGGGCGACTGCCAACTGGTCGTACTGGGCCAAATCGCTGACGCCTGCAGGAGCCGACGCCATCACGCGACTTCGAGTGCTGATGCAGTCGGAGAGTCTGACTGGTCCGGATCTGCTGGCCGCCTTCGTTTCGCACCGAGTTCTCCCACTCCAAGGCCGCCCTCATATGATATGCCAGATGAGCGGGCACCGCGACCCGAGTCGGATGTGCACCAAGGACATGCCTCACAAAGAGGTGGCCTTCATGGTGAACTACCTCTCGGACAGCAGGCTCCTGGAGGACTGGCGGTTCGGCAAGGAGCCGTACTCCCGCGCCAACCCCCCGCCCGTGGTGAGTCGCCTTTCTTTTCTTTCTTTGGATTGTCTTCTTCTTGCCGAGTTTTGTTTTGACCAGTCGGCCTTGGTTAGAATCCCCTCCTTCACCCACCAGCCGGCACCTCGGGGCCGGCCCGCGAGTTCCTCGCCGACCGGGCGGAGAGCGACGTCGACGACCCCGATCTGGGGGCGGCGGCTCTGGAAGATGACACCGAGGGAGGAGGAGGAACAGCGGGCGACTTTAGGCCTTCGGCCACTTTCACCGACTGGCCTAATGACGACGCCGAGGGAGTAGTCGCCCCTCGCCATCGGCCATGAGCCAGCCAGCCTGGTGCGGGCTCTTCTGCCGCATCGGGCGCTCCAGGCGGCGGGAAGAAGTGCAGGGCCATGCCGACCTTGTTCGGCAGTCGGCGGAAGAAACCCAAGGGTTCGGCTGCGGCGACCCGGTGGGACGAGATGGCCGTGAAGGCCATCCGCTTCCGTAAGGAAGTGAAGAAGCCGCCGTTGGTCTCCGCGTAAGTACTCTGTCTTCAAAGTTTTATTCTTTCTTTGTGTTTTGTCTGAGTCTCTGCTTGCCCCTCTTGCTTCAGGGCTCCCCTCTCTCTTAAGAGGGTCACCGCCGCCTCCGTCATGGGGTCATCGGAGACGTCCGCCACCACTCGGTGGATTGACCCTGCTGCTGACCTCCGGGAGGCGACGGAGCGGAATGCGCAGGAGAAGCGCAACGAAGAAGAGGCCCTCCGCCTGGAGAAGGCGGAGGCCGATAGGGCGGAGGCCTCCGCTAAGAAAAAACTAGCGGAGGCCGAAGCCGCCGCCGTGGCGAAGCAGCAGGCTGAGGAAGCTGCAGGCCGCCAGTCGGCGGTGCTTGTCACCCCTTTGAACTCTACGCCGCCGCCTCTAGAGTTCACGGGGCAGACCGGGAAAGCCGGCGAGGAGAACCCCGTCGTGGAGGGGGAGGGCGGCGACCCCTGTACGCTAGATGCGAATGTTCCGCCGCCGCCTTCGCCGCCGTCTGAAGGTGCGCAGGGCGAGCAGGCGGCGGGCCCTCCGGTGCCGCCGACCGAAGACGAGGCCGTGGCGAGGCTACTCCTCCAAGTCAGCTCACCAACGCGCCGCCGTCTAGAGAAGGCGACTTCGGCGCCCTGCCCCCTGGAAGCCGGCGTTGCCAGCTCGGCGATCCCAGACGCCGAGGCGACGAGCGCTGCGCCCATTGGGTGGGGGCGAGGAGGCGGCATAGGGCCGCTGAACCAGGCGCTTTTGGACATCCAGGCGAAGCTTCGTGCCGAGGGCGACGCTCTCCAGAATTGCACCAAGGCGTACCTGGCGTCGCGGGCAGCCGTCCGGGTATGTTTTTCCTTTTGGCCTTTGTTTTTCTTGTTCCTCTCTGTGGGGGCGCGCCAGCGCACCCACTGGGTGTAGTCCCCGAGTTTCGGGCTGGCTGCTGAGCAGGCGGCCCGGAACTCCAATTGATGAACTTTGATTATTAACTTTTGTCTGGAACATTTGTCGCAGGATTACCACAACCTCCGCGTCACTGCCTTCAACCGTAACATTGAAGAGCTGGGCAAGCGGACCGCCGATCTGTCGGAGAGCCGGAGTAAGTCCCTTTCCTTCTTCGCGGGGGCGCGCTGGCGCACCCGCGGGCTGTAGTCCCCGAGATTCGGGCCGACTGCTGAGCAGTCGGGCCGGATCTCCCCGGCATCCTTCTTTACTGGTGGCTTGACGCCTTCTTTCTTTCTTCTTCTCAGGGGCCAACGCTGCTCTTCAACAGCAGCCGAGCGACGCCAACTCCGCTTTGCGCGCCAAAGAGGAGGAGTGCAACAAGCTCGCCACGGAGCGCGATCTGCTGGCCACTCAATTGGCAGAGCAGAAGGAGCTGCTTGTGAAGTCGCAGAGGGAGGCGGAGGAGACGGAAACCGCCCTCTTGGCCGAGTTCGCGAGCGAGCGCTCCTCCTGGTCTGACAAGGAGGCGCTGCTGTCCTCCGGCTTCCACGAGATTGAAAACATCATTGATGGTGAGCCTCTTTATTTTCTTTCTTCGAGCTGCCGATTTAAGTCGTGCCGACTCCTGGTTTTTGACTAGCTTCTTCGGTTCTTCGCGTCTTTGCAGACTTCTTCCCTGGGCAGTAGTAGGCCGCCATCCAAGCCATCGAGGCTGACCGTGAAGGTCGGAGGGCGGAGGGCGCAGAGATTGCCGCCGATGCCTCCCGAACTCTTGACGAGCACATCCTGAGCATCGAGGCTCGCCTCCGACTGGCTCACCGGATGCTGCGCCGGCTTCAGCGTGTCGGTGCCCAGGCGATTGCCGCCCTGTGGCCGAATATGCAGGCTCCGCGCACCCCCAGCCTGACGGCCGACTGGCTGGAGGTCGCGGCTGGTCGTCTTGAGGCCTGGAAGGGCTCTTCGGCCCGAGCTGGAGCGCACCGGGCCTTGGAGTTCGTCAAGGCATGGTATCCGGGGTTGGACCTAGACCGGCTGGCCACTCTTCGGTCGGAGGCCCAGCCGGAGCTGGCGGCCGTGAAAGACGCCCTCGTCAAGCGTGTTGTGGCGATCGCCGAGTACACCGACACCAGCATCTTCGTCCCCGAGCGGTCTGAAGACGGCGAGGAGGTACTGCCGGAGTGGTTTGGGATGAACCCAGACTACGACGAGGACTCGGCGGAGGTGATTGGCTCCAGCGTCGAGGAAGAGGGCGAGGCGGAGGACGGAGGCGAGGCGGAGGCACCAGAAGATGGAGCAGACGGCCAGCCTCAGCTCGACCGTGCCTCCAGCAACGAGCCGTGTGCAACCGACCCGACTGCTGTCGGAGGCGATCAAGCCGAGACTAGCTAGCCGGCCGCCCCGACGCCTCGCGCTGGTGCCTCCTCCGACCCTCCGAGTCCGTCTGCTGCTTCCTAAGCTTTCGCTGTATCTTTGTTTTGTCTGCTTCAGTAATCTTTGAAGAACTTGTTAATTCGCACAATTCCACCCGCGGGGTGTATTTTGAACCTCTACTCGAAAATTCGGCCAAGGGCCTATGTTATGTAAATATATTTATCTGAGTTCTATCTTTTCTTGCTCATTGCTCTTTTGGCTTTTTTCCTTTGCCGCTTTCTCTTAGTTGCCTGCCTTCCCAATCGGACAGCCGCTCTGCGGACTGTCGCTGGATCAAGTGCTAGGCTACTTTGGGAAAGCAAGTACTTAGCCGTTTTCAAGATTTTTTTTAGCAAGTTGGATAGAAGACGGCAATCCGACTATCCGAGAGTCGGTTTGCGAGAAAGGCTGGAAGCCGTCTTGAGCTATGTTCTATGCTTTGAGTCCTTAACCATTTTTCATGCGAACACCCATTCTACCTTACCTCTGCCCACCGTACAGTCGCTCTGCGAGCTGCGACTTCTGACAAAAGACGGTTTAGGTGTTACACACTACTTGTCCGGCTGCAGGAAGCATTTCATAGTGCAAGGTGACAAGTCCCCGGGCCGACTTGTCGAGCCCGGTGCCAAGCGGCATGACAAAGAGTATCATACTTGTAGGCATAATATTTATCATACGGACAAAAGAGGGCAGTCCCCGAGCTCGCCTCGAGGGGCTCGAAGTCTTGGTACTTTAATACAAAAGGTAGCGTGGTACATACTGCATCAACTGTAAAATCTTCGGAGGAGATTTGCATTCCATGGCCGCTCTGTCTCCTTGCCGGAGTCGTCCCTCTTGCGTGCTCAGGGCTTCTGAGCGTCGATCAGGTAGTAGGAATCGTTGACCAGAACTTTGCTGATGATGAAAGGGCCTTCCCAAGGCGCCGACAGCTTGTGCTGGTCGGCTGTTCGCTGGATCAGCCGGAGCACAAGGTTGCCTTCTTGGAAAGATCTTGGCCTGACCTTCCTGTTGTGGTATCGGCGCAGGCTCTGCTGGTAGATGCTGGACCGACTGAGTGCCAACAGCCGGCCCTCTTCCAGCAGATCGATGATGTCTTGTCGTGCTTCTTCTGCTTCCTCCTCGGTGTACATGGTGACTCGTGGGGAGTCAAACTCTATGTCCGTTGGGATGACGGCTTCGGCACCGTCAACGAGGAAGAAGGGCGTGAAGCCGGTTGACTTGTTTGGAGTCGTGCGCAGACTCCAGAGGACGGCTGGCAGCTCGTCGAGCCAGCAGCCAGCCGAGCGCTCCAGAGGCTCGATCAACCGAGGCTTGATGTCGGACAGGATGAGGCCGTTTGCTCGCTCCACTTGGCTGTTTGACTGTGGATGGGCGACGGACGCTAGGTCCAGTCGGATGCCCTGTGTTGCACAGAAACGGGCCAAGGCACCTTTGGTGAAATTTGTGCCGTTGTCGGTGATGATGCTGTGTGGTATGCCATACCGAATTGTGATATCGGAGATGAAAGTTACGGCAGTCGGACCGTTCAGCTTCTTGATTGGTTTTGCTTCTATCCACTTGGTGAACTTGTCCACTGCGACAAGTAAGTGAGTTAAACCACCTCGTGCTGTTTTGAATGGTCCCACCATGTCTAGACCCCAAACTACGAAAGGCCAGGCAATGGGGATGGTCATGAGTGCAGAAGCTGGCTGGTGCGGCTTGGAGCTGAACTTCTGACACCCTTTGCATTTTTTGACTAACTCCTTGGCCTCTTCCAAGGCAGTTGGCCAGAAGAAACCGTGTCGAAAGGCTTTGGCGACGAGTGCTCTTGAAGCCGCATGGTGGCCGCACTCGCCTTGATGGATGTCTTTGAGGATCGTTTGGCCTTGCTCTGGCTCTACGTAGCGCTGGTAGACACCAGTGACGCTGCGTCTGACCAGCTCTCGGTTGACTATGGTGTAGGCTGCCGCCCGGCGTTGTATTTGCCGAGATGAAGTTTCATCAGTTGGCAGTTCTTTGTTCACCAGGAATTTGAGGATGGGCTGGGCCCATGAGGGTGCTGCTATTTCTTCGACTGCCAGAACTGCGACTTGGACGAGGGCGGTTGGGCTGGGAGGCGGCGGGTTGGAGTCAATAGCTGCTTGCTGGGTTGATGAAGTCCCCAGGCTGACTGGCGCGGTCCTTGGGCCGAGTTCTGGAGTCTTCAAGTCCACCACCGTAGTCCCCGGGCCGGGTTTGGCTATGGCAGCTTTGGGGTCTTCCGCCAAAATCCTCGTTCCAACTGCCGGAGCTCTGGAGTCGGATCCGCCGTCTTCGGGAGGAGCCGGCACAAAAATGAAGTCTGATTCTGGTGAAGGCTTGACAGACGACTTGAGGAGGCGTTGAAGGGCGACACCAGATGGTATTGCTTGGCGGGTAGAGCCGATTCGTGCCAATGCATCTGCTTGGTCGTTGTCATTTCTTGGCACATGGAGGAACTCACACCCTTCGAAATACCCGCTGAGTTGCTGCACGAGGAAACGGTAGCTCGCCATGTTTGCATCTTTCGCGTCCCAGTCGCCAGATGATTGCTGGACCACTAAGTCTGAGTCGCCATAACACAAGATCCGGCGGATGCCAAGCTCTTTGTCAAGCCGGAGCCCGTGAATGAGCGCCTCGTACTCGGCGACGTTATTGGAGGCGGCAAAGTGGATTTGCAGCGCATACTTGAGCTTGTCGCCTTTGGGAGAGGTGAGGACGACGCCGGCTCCCAAGCCAGTGCGCATCTTGGAGCCGTCGAAATGCATCCGCCAATGGGTGGAATCAGGTGTTGGAGGTAGGTACTGGGTCTCGGCCCAGTCGACGAGGAAGTCGGCCAGTGCTTGTGACTTGATGGCGGTGCGGGGCTAGTAGTGGATGGTGTAAGGAGCCAGCTCTATGGACCACTTGGCCACTCGACCAGAAGCATCTCGGCAAGTGGGGCCGTGCAGACCACCGTGATTGGATGCTCTTGAAAGTAAGGCTTCAATTTCTTGGCAGCAAAGTGTACGCCGTAGCACATCTTCTGGTAGTGGGGGTAGTTCTGCTTGGAGGTCGACAGTACCTCACTCAGGTAATATACCGATCTCTGGACAGGTAGCGCCTTGCCTTCCTCCTTGTGCTCCACTACAATGACCATGCTGACTACCCGGCTGGTGGCGGCGACGTACAGGAGCATAGGTTCCTTGGGAGTCGGAGCCGCCAGAACAGGTGGAGTAGTCAACATCTTCTTCAACTGGTGAAAAGCTTCGTCCGCCTTATGGTTCCACTCGAAAAAAGTGGTCTTCTTCATGAGTTGGTACAAGGGGAGAGCTTTCTCGCCCAGCCGACTGATGAATCGGCTGATGGACGCCAAGCAGCCGGTGAACTTCTGCACGTCCAGCAGTCGGCTGGGTACCTCCATTCTCTCAATGGCCTTGATCTTTACTGGGTTGCATTCTATGTCGCGTTCAGAGACCAGGAAACCTAGGAGCTGGCCGGCTGGTACTCCGAAGACGCACTTCTCAGGGTTGAGCTTGATCTGGAACCGGCGCAGGTTCTCAAAAGTCTCCTTGAGGTCTTCCAGCAGTGTTCCACGCTTTTCCGTCTTCACCACCACATCGTCCATGTAAACATGGGCGTTCCTGCCGAGCTGCTTGAGGAGGCACTTCTGCATGCAACGCTGAAAGGTGGCGCCGGCGTTCCTTAAGCCGAACGTCATGGTGAGGTAGCAGAAGGCTCCAAACGGCGTGATCAAGGTGGTTTTCAGTCTGTCAGCCGAGTTTAGCTTGATCTGGTGATATCCTGAGTATGCATCCAAAAAACTCAACAGCTCGCATCCAGCTGTGGAGTCTATCACCTGATTGATTCTTGGTAAAGCAAATGGGTCCTTGGGGCAGGCCTTGTTGAGGCTTGTGTAGTCAATACACATTCACCACTGCTTGTTCTTCTTTAGTACCAGGACCGGATTTGCTAGCCATTCTGGAAAGAACACTTCCATAATGAAGCCGACTGCTAGGAGTCGGGCTATCTCTTCTCCGACAACTCTTCTCTTCTCTTTAGATAAGCGGCGCAGAGGCTGTCTGACCGGCTTTGCATCAGATCGGACATGTAACTTGTGCTTGGCGAATTCCGTCGGTACACCTGGCATGTCTTTGGGGGACCATGCGAAGATGTCTCGATTCTCATGGAGCAAATCGACAAGCTCGCCTTCCTATTTGCTGTCGAGGTTTGCACCTGACTCTTTTGGGTTGGGCGATACCTCAGGCTGCCTGCCGGCCATCGCCACAACTCGCTCAAGGAGCCGCTTCTCAGCCGCGATTACCAGGGACTTGGCCAGCCGAATGCTCTCAGTTGCGCAAGCAGACGACTTCCGGTAGTTGCCAGCCACAATCAAAATTCCCCTGGAACTGGGCATCTTCATCTTGAGGTAGGCGTAGTGGGGGACCGCCATGAACTTGGCCAAGGCTGGTCGGCCAAGCAGCGCATGGTATGGGCTCTCAAGATCCACCACCTCAAACCAAACATGCTCTCTTCGGAAGTGATCTTTGTACCCAAAGAGGACGTCCATCAGGATCTTGCCGATTGGCGAGTAGGAAAGCCCAGGACAATGCCGTGGAACACAGTTCGGCTATTCTGAAGCTGTCTTTGCTTGATTCCTAACTTCTCCATGGTGTCCTTGTACAGGATATTGATGCTGCTGCCCCCGTCTATCAGAACTCGTGAGAAACGCGTGGCTCGTCTGTCCGTAGCAAAGGTGGTGTCCAGGACCAAGGCATAGGAGCCTGGACTCGGCATCACTTCTAGGTGGTCAGCCCTGCTCCAGCTGATGGGCTTCTCAGACCAGTGCATGAACTCTAGCGTCTCCGACGCTACTGCATTCACCTCTTGTCGCTGCAGCCACCTGCTGCATCGATCATCAGCCACACTGGTGAACACCACATAGGCTCCATGCTCTTCAGGGTATTCGTCTTGTACTGCGCCGACTGGCCTAACAGCCGGCTGTTGGGGCGGAGGCGGAGGCGGCTGCCCAGCAGGCGGGGGAGGCAGGAGGCCGTCTCCCTTGGCGATCCTGGTGAGCCAGTGGCACTTCCGGGTGGTGTGATTCGACGGCTTTGCGCCGCTGTGGAACTTGCAAGGTCCATCCAAGGTCTGCTCATAGGAGAAGGCCGGCAACCAGTTTGGCTTGCCGCCTTTCTGTCGCTTGGGCGGGGGCTGCTCTTCTGGCTGCTAGGCTTCAACGGTCGCGACCTAGCGGCTGCTGGAAGCCGGCTGTGGGGCCTTGCGCTTGTTGTCGCCCTACTGTTGTCACCGACCGGCGTCTGCCGCCGGAGTTCTTGGGGCTTGAGGAGCCACTTTGCCACTTGTGCTGATTTGAATTTCCGCCTTCATGGAGGAGTCAGCTGTGGCATACTTGTCCGCTATGATCAGCAGCTCGTCGAGGGTTTCTGGCTCATCGCAAAGGAGCTTGTGCTTGAGGAGGGTGCCTTCTCTGCACCCGGCCGTGAAGTACTCAATGGCCTGCACCTCGTGCACGCCCTCGCAGGAGTTCCGGAGCTCGGTCCAACGCGTGAGGTAATCGCGAGTCGACTCGTCGGGGCCTTGCACGCACAAGGAGAGCTGACGAGGCTTGGGAGGACGCTTGTACGTGCTGGTGAAGTTGCGGACAAACGCTTCGGTGAAGTCGACCCAGCTGTTGATGCTGCGGGGCTTTAGGCTATTCAGCCATGTCCGGGCCGTGCCCTGGAGCATGAGCGGAACGTACTTTACGGCGACACGCTTGTTGCTGTTTGCTATGCTGACAGCCGTGGAGTAGTCGACTAGCCAGTCTTCCGGCTTCACGGAGCCGGTATACTTGGGCGTGTCTCTTGGGAGCGTGAACCCTCTGGGAAAGGGTTCGTCCCGAATGTGGGGCCCGAAACAAGGTGGACCCAGCTCGTCTTCTTCTTCCAGCGCTAAGGATCGATGGAGTCGGTCGATCCGGTGGCGGGCGTCATTCTCCCCAACTCCCTCTCGGCGGCCAAGGCGGTCACCGAGAGTCGGATGGTCAACAGGCGGCGGGGAGACTCGCCTCTCCTTGCGGGGAGGAGGAGGCGGACAGTCGTCCCGTCGTTCCACTGCTCTTGGGCGGCCGTCTCGGTCGCGCTCTATGGTAATGCGAGTCCGACTGTGGCTGACAGTCGGCTCCTTGTCTCTTCTTCCTCGGGCGCCGCCAGTCGGTGTCCGAGACATCGCGCCTTGATCTCGGTGAAGGTCGTCGACGGGCCATTGAGGCGCCTCCGTGCGGCAGTCGGTCTCGTTCTGCGCGGCAGCCGCGTCGAGAAGCCGCTGGACTCGCTCCATCATGAGGCCGCGTTCTTCGCCCTCGAAATTGTCCAGCTCGTCCGCCGCTGCTTGGGCGGCTCGGATGTTCTCCGCTGGTGTAGCGTACACAGGGCGGCTTGCCCCAAACAGGTTGGCGATGGCTACGCCGCGCTGCCGGACCGCGCCAAGGCGGCTGGGCCCCGCCGGGGCCAGCGAGCCGCCGATGGCACGATCCATCTCCCGCTGGTAGGCTTCTGACAAGCGCCTCATGCTGGCCAGCTTCTTTGCGCCTTCAACGAGGCGGCGCGCCTCCAACGTCTGTGTGTCAGCATCTTCCGGAATGGGCGCAGTTAGGTCTTGAAGCGCCGCGCCGAGCGAGTCGTGCGCTCCTCCACCGGGGAGCTCGTCATGACTGATGACTGGCACCTCGGTGACAGTGCTTCCGTTGCTGTCTGCGTGGGAGGGGAGGTTCGTCGTAGACCACCACATTGGTGGGGAACGCGTCAAGCGACATGGTGTCGGAGTCGACCAGCATTGGGTCGGTGGAGCCTACGGACTCCAAGTCTACGGCAGGCTCGCCGGAAATGTTGAGTTGATCGAGGAGGCCCGCGAGGAGGTTCTCCGGGCCGCCCATGCCTGCGTTGGATGCAGATTCGTCGGAGAGGCGTACCTCTCCGACGAGTTCGGCCAAGGAGCTGACCGCGCAGGCGATCTCAACGCCGCTTAGCGCGTCAGCGCAAACTTCGTCTTGCGTGCCTGGCTGGCTGTGCTCGCCAGGGAGGAAAAGGGTTCCCGTCCAGAACAGATCTCTGGACGGTGGTGCACCAGGCCCCATGGTGGGTGCCAAATGTCGGGGGTTTGGTGCGACATATGCCAACGGATGGCTTATCATGGTGGGGGCGAGTAGAACGTCACCGGTGCCTGGAAACAGGATGAGGCGAGGACATGCATGCCGGCGAATCTTACCCAGCTTCGGGGCTCTCGGGGGAGATAATACCCCTACTGCTGCTTTGCGGGGTCTCCGCATGATCACTATGGCAAAATGCTTACACGGTTGCTCCTTGAGCTGTTTTCTGGTGGTAG
>NC_057800.1:515573835-515579367 GCF_018294505.1 Triticum aestivum | reverse complement strand
TACCCCCAGGGGTACAATGGTAATCCGGTAGGACGAGGGCCAGCCGTCAGTGCCTCTGGGCTTCACTGTAGCCACGCCCCTGCCTCGTCCCCTTTGATGAGGTCATGGGGTTTGTTGGAGTCGCAGGCCGACTCCCCAAAGCTGGCTTCTCTAGAAGTCGTCCCTGGGACTCGGCTGTGAGCGGGCAGTCGGCCGTCTTGCCGTCGACTCCCCAGGAGGCGGCTCTTCGTCCTGGGGTCTTGAGGGGCGCAGCCTGCCCCGATGTCTTGAAAGGTTATGGGACTCGGGTTGGCCTACCCGTGGCCCATTACTCCGACAACATGCACAGTCGCTCCTGCACGCTGCAAACCTAACCAAGGGAACGCACCTTCACTGACATGTGTTGTCACATGTGAACAAACCAAACTCAGCCATCCTACCGCTGACACATAATTTTCGTTCATAGAGTATGTTTATCCAACCGCATGTTGGGGAGTATCCGTACGACCCGTGTGGTGGTCTGTTGGCGAAGAAGAAGAGGTGAGGAAGAAGGGTTAGGAGACGTAGGATATTCATCCAACCGCCTGAAATGGTAGACTGACCCAAGTCAGGTGACTTGCATAACAATATATGTTTTTACTACACAACAAAAGATCCATAAAAACAACAACATAAAGAAAAACTATCACTGCTCGCGGAACAAGACGGCCTCATCGTCTTTGGCAGCCGGCGTGAACCAGCCGTAGCTGCCGACGTGTGTCTCCGCACTGTGGTTGTCCTCGGCCTCCAGCTACTCGTTCACACGGAGCGTGCGGGCGCTCTGCATGGACAAGAACACCGCTTGGTTCAAGTCGAGGACGTCCGGTTCCGCCTGCAGGAGGGCCTCGATGGCAGCGGCATCCGCACGCTCCGCGTCGAGTCGAGCCTCCGCCGGCCGGTTCAAGTCCAGGACGTCCGGTTCCGCCTGCAGGAGGGCCTCGATGAGAGCGGCATCCGCACGCTCTGTGTCGAGTTGAGCCTCTGCCGCCCGGTTCAAGTCCAGGACGTCCGGTTCCTCCTGCGGGAGGGCCTCGATGGCAGTGGCATCCGCGCGCTCCGCCTCAAGTTGAGCCTCCGCCGCCCGGTTCACATCCACGACTTCCGGTTCTACCTGCAGGAGAGCCTTGATGGCAGCGGCATGTGCGTGCTCTGCGTCGAGTTGAGCCTCTGCCTCCCAGTCCTCCTTTAGTATTGCCAGGTTGAACCGCTGGTCCGCCTGCACCATGGGGGACTCGGACGCCGGCACGAAGTCGACGTCCATCGTCTCATACCCATCGGGGGCCTTCTGCGCCGCGACCTCCGCCATGAACATTGGATCGGCTTCCTCCTCCTTGTAGCTTGGCTCCATAGAAGTCGGGGATTGGCCTGCCGCGAAGCGAGCTTGGGAATGGAGGTCTCTGGCACCGACCGCCGCCGCGATTTCTGTGTGGTGCTCCGGCGTCAGCATCTTGTAGTACGTGATCTTGCGGCGCACCATGGTTTTTCGACGAACTAGGGGACGCTTGATGCGGGCTAGGGGATCGAAAGGTGGGGGAAGGGGCTGGAGATTAGGTGTGGTTTTAGGGTAGTAGCTGGCGTAGGTCGAGCAGCGAAGGTTCTGGTGTGAATAGTGGTTCCGGTGACGACCGGTCAATTGGTTTTGACTGTACATCGCTCTTGTCGCGTTCCCGTTGCATCCCGGCACACTGGACCCTCCATGTCGCTCACCGAATGGAACGCGCTTCATCTTGCGTTTTCGCTCGCTTGTGGGAGCGCAGTTGAGAGCAAACCGACGTCCCTCCCCCTCCCCCGCCCGCATCATTTTATGCGGAGTAAATAAAAACAGAGGGAGCATACTACGGATGAGGATCCCCTGACATGGCCGAACCCATTGAGTAACTGAAATGCGGGGCCTAGCAAGCATGGGGTCCGCCAGTAAGTGACCGAAAGGGAGGATAAGGCAGGGATACGTATGTGAAAGGAGCTTCCAATGATATAATTTTCACATTATACATCTCATGTACTATTAATCTTGTCAATAGTCAAATGCGGTTTTGAAAAACGCATTAGAGCATGGTTAATAATATAGCCAGTCGATGGCTATAAGGAGCTGCCATGTCATCTATAGCCATCATCTATTATATGCACTCATACAGTAGTGTGGGCTATAAGGTTGGCTATTTCCCGCAAAAAAAATTATAAGGTTGGCTATTGTGTTAGTACTTTTTCCATCTCCTCTCCATCTCTTTCTTCATATTTATTGTACGTATTTAACTAGGAATGCATATATAGCTAGGCTCTTGCATGAGAGCTCAGTCCCCTTACTTTTTCACATCTCTCTCCTCCACATAGGCCCTATATAAATGGAAGGAGGGAGTACAACTATGAGCACTGCATACTCTAGTACAGATGTTGACAGTACTCCACTAGTACTATTGGACATGGAGCTTAAAAAAGTTACTATTGAACTGGCTATACGTGGCCAAATCCTAGTAGGAAGAGCATGCGCGAGAATAAGCACATTCACGTGGTTGAAAACAAATTGGAAACCATCTCGAGTACAAATCTAGGAGTACGTACGAATCTAACAATATTGATTGGGCGTTGTTGAATGTTGATACTTTTTTTATCAAAGTAGAGATACTTTGACTACACATAAAACTTATATGTAAATTAGAAAGGATAGGAGGGAGTATATTGTACGTTCAAAAACGAAACGAACATTGAATACCCTTTATATATGATTTGCGGATGCTATGATCACCGGTTCAAAATTTTGAATTCGCCTTGGGTATCACACATGCCCCCACTCGTTCTCTCTCGATTTCATCTCGGGGTCCGGAGATTGATTGAAAGAGGACTAGGGTGGGTACAATACGTTCGTTTTGCTTATGAACGTACAATATACTCCCTATCATAGAAACAGACCAAACCTTTATCTCCTTGCACGACACGCAATTGATCTCTGAACATCAATCGATCTTGTCAACATGTGTTGGGGCATGAACCGAATGGGATGTCAAAACTAAGATGCGAAGCGACACGTAGTGGAGGAAAAGTGAAACTTCAAACGAACCATTTGTTTGTACGCATGTCGGACAAATTACAAATAAACATTGGAAATTCAAGCATGGTCTAGGCCCACATGCGAATGATACTCAGCGGAATGTTCAAATGAGGCATGCGGGAGGATGGACTCGACTGAAGGGCGACATGATCGATGGAGAAGAGGGTTGGAGAGGAATGAGAAATAAGCAAACGCCACATGATTATACTTGAACGGCTCAAATAAACAATAAGTTGTCTCGCTTGGCCTACATAGTGAAAGGCCTAATGCGCAATGCAGAGCACTGATGCTCGAATATGGCCGGGAAAACAGGGAAACCGACATGTGGGGCACACCTGTCAGGACGACGTAGCGCAAACTAGTCCAATGGAGGAGCTGGCCCACGACCTCCTCGCCACCGGCAACAGTTCATGTGGGTCGTGGGGGCCAACAACATGGCGCAGCTCCAGCATCGCCTCTGGACACGGCGACCGCGGTGAGCGACACGCTCATCGTCGCTAGACACGGTCGGTTTCAGTGTGCTAAGGGTGGCGTTAGTGATGTGGCACGACCAACAATATGTTCGGTTTGTACCCAAGGTTGCCCCATCAAATCATTGGGTAGCCAAAATTTTGGTTGAGGTTTTGGTTGCCCATGATTTGTCCAACATCGGCAAGAAAAATGAACTAGAGTTGGCTAGAGTTCATTGGCATGCCAAAAAAATGGCAACCATCCATTTTTGGGTCATGACCAAAACCTCAAAAAAAATGGCAACCATCCAAACAAAGACCAATCTTTGGGTCATGACCAAAATTTTGGTAAGGTGCACTTTGGCCACAATCCAAACACACCCCAACACCCGGCTCATCGAGGATGCACGGGGCGCCGGGACGCATCCGCGGAGTGGTGTAGCGCGGCCAACTGCATCCTCAGGACCTGAGACCATGTCGAGTCGTCTTGCTTTTTCAATGACATGTGTCGATCACATGTGAGCAAAGGGCATCTCCAACATTGCCACGACCGCAGCTGACTACCCTGGCACACCAAAAACCCTCGTCCCTCGCGCCGTTGCGTGGTGCGTTCCCAGCCGGCACCAACTGCCCGCATTCATGTCGTCCATCCGTATGCTGTCGTTAAGAGGCTCGGTGCCTGAGAAACCAACTCCGGCGACTTAATGACGCACCAGGACGCTTGGCCTCACCAGAATGTGCTACTTAAAGCAGCAACGCCCAGCTAACATCCACACCATAGCGCATCATCCTCCTACCTGGCACCACATCTGCCATGACCGCAAGCGCGAACGCTCCGCGGGAGAGCTTATCTTCGGGGATGGAGCTCGAGGTCGCCGCCCTCGCTCAAGTCGCCACCCTCGCTCAAGTTGCCGCACAAGCGGTGGCCACATTGGCGGCCGATGACGGGAGCACCGTCAGCCACGCGTCCTACTTGCCGCCGTCCAACGTCCGGCACCGCCGAGGTCGGGGACTCCTCCGAGGATGAGTAGGGCATGGGAGGCGGCAGGGCATGGTGTGCCAACTGGCCGGTCCATCTCCCGTGTTCTACTTTTCCTCGCCGGAGACCGCGCCTTCACTTCACGGGTCTTGAACCCCGCCCCGTACATGGAGATCGCAGATGGAGGACGTCGGTCGCCGCCGTAGAATAGGTTTAGGGTCGGGTTTCTTTTATTTTTCTGTCCTATGAAAGTTCGAAATGTAATGAAAATCTGCTGTGTTTGCATTAATCTCGGCCGATGTATATGAACTTTCACAATAATATAGTATATTGTAGGAGTACTAGCAAGATGCCCGTGCGTTGCACGGAAGATCAAGATCTTGTGGGAGAAAAGGATGAACGAGGGAAGGCCTTATCTGCAAATGCACATTCACGCATTTCACATTTTTCTACATCTACGGGAACCTACGAAAGGGTTAACGTAAATTGCCTCTCTCTCTCTCTCCTCCCCTGATTTTCATGGTGGTGGGCCCCTCCCTCCCCCCAATCTACAATCAACAGCTCACACGTTTCACATTATGTTAATTACATAACTGGGACTACGTAGGTGTAGCATTACTCGTCCTAAAAAACCCAACTAAGCCAACCTCCCAGCATATCACGCGGAAAAATACCTAGCGCGCCATTTTAGTCGGGATTACCGGATTACTAGTAGTAGTATCAATGGATTGCGCGAAGCAACAAGTTTTTTTAGGGGGCGAAGCACCTAGTTTAAAAGGAAAAAGGCAGTACACTCACAGCACCCCTGTCGCGGTCGCATTGCACCCCACACACGTTCGGTCCTGCACACGGCTCACTCAAACGGAACGCGCTTCGGCTTGCCTCGACACTGACACGTGGGACTGCACTTGGAGAATCCGACCATGCGCCAAGCTCCCCCCGCCCACCGCGTGAAAATCCTCCCCCACCAAAATCCCCCCCCAATCCTAGATTCAACCGCCCTTCGGCCAACTGGCCAATAATATTCCCCAAACCCCCCT
>NC_057800.1:515526608-515573397 GCF_018294505.1 Triticum aestivum | reverse complement strand
AAAGCCGCCCTCCCCGCCACGCCGATACGTTGGCATCGCGGTTCATCGAGGGGACGCACGGCGGTCCTCTCGCTCCCACAGTACGCTCTGGTAGACTGTCGTCCTCTAGCCGCGCCGCCATCGCTGGCGACGTTCTTGTGGAGGCGCACGACGGTCAGCGCTGCCACCGCTAGCGACGTTCGTGTGAAGACGCACGGCGGTCAGCTTCTCCCATGGTACGCGCATTCTAGACTGAGGACACGTGCTTGTCGGTGTAGCACTAAATGTTAGCTGATATACACTGTTAATCTCACTATTTGCCGAAGTAGTTTACAGTCAATATGCTCTGCTTAAGAAGCTTCCTTGCCCTGTTCTGTACTCAATCTGCTTAGCTGAGATGGCATGCTAAGGCCGATTAGTTGCTAAAATATCCTGCCATATATTTATCGTGACGTAGATTGCCATGGTCTAGTAGACAATCTGTTAGGTGAAATAGCTCTACACCGTTTTATACTCGATCTTTGTTGCTATGATGGCCTTCGATAGTTTGATGGTTGTGTGCTCGGCTTAGGTGAAATAGCTCTACACCATTTTATACTCGATCTTTGTTGCTACGATGGCCTTCGATAGTTCGATGGTTGTGTGCTCGGCTTCATTGACTGCTGAAACAACCTGCCATAATTTAGCACTCAAATATGTTTGCTGAATTAGCTTTACATATATTTTGTTACTTAGATCTGCTCATCCAAATATCCTGCCATAGCTTTAGACATCGACCTAGGTATTCTCTTCTGGACTTCATAAAAAAGCATATATGTTTTTCCTATAATATCTAGTAGAAGAACTAATTTGTATGTCTAACAGATGGATAGGACTTGGATAACTTCTGCTCGAAGATTCTCCGCTGCATATGTTGAGGGGGTTGAAAACTTCATGAACTTTATCAGAGCTGAGTACGGTGGTCCGAAATCAGATGTGCTCTGCCCGTGTAGCAGTTGTATGAATTCAGTTACAAGACCCCAGCCAACTGTGCAAAATCATCTACACTTGTATGGGATGTCGGTCACATATACTAGGTGGGTTCATCATGGTGAAGCTGTGAACGTCAATGTTATTGACTACGTGGAAGCAGCAGATCACCATCTTGATCTGCCTGACGCTCAGGTGGAAGAGGAGGAGGAGGAGGTGGTGGCGGAGCCAGTGAGTTTGACCAACATTGAAACAATGCTACGAAATGCTCATGCATTCCGTGAACTTTCACCTGTAGAAGAAAAACGGTGGGCCCGCATGTTGGAACAATGCAACGTGGCTATCACCCCAGGAAATAAGCTATCAGTATTCTCAGCTATGGTCACCTTTCTTCAGGTGAAGACATCTGAGCGGATGACCAACAAATCATTCGATGCGATGTTGGCTGCTTTCCGCAAAGCTTTCCCAGATGCGTCTGAGCTGCCACACACCTATAGTAAAATGAAGAATTTCCTTCATGCAGTTGGAATTGGATATGATATGATCCATGTTTGTAAGAATAATTGTGTTCTGTTCCGAAAGGATTATGCCAACTTAAGTGAATGCCCGAAATGCAAATCATCAAGATGGAAAGATAGCGATGCTGTGAAGATGATTCCTCGTAATGTTATGAGACATTTTCCAATTACACCAAGATTGCAGAGGTTGTTTCAGGATGCTGAAACAAGAGAGGATGTACTATGGCATTCTAGGAACCAGGAGTACAGACATCAGAATGTAATGAGCCATCCATCACATGGTAGTGAGTGGAAAAGCTTCAATGAGAAGCATGAAAAGTTTGCTGCTGACCCAAGAAACATTAGACTTGGCTTAGCTTCAGATGGATTTAACCCATTTGGCCACCAGAGCACCACATATAGCATGTGGCCAATGCTTGTTATCCCTTACAACATGCCTCCAAATGTCTGCACCATAGAATCAAACTACATGATGGCCTTGCTCATCCCAGGTCCAAAAAGTCTTGGAAAGGATTTTGATTTGTTCATGGAGCCTCTTGTGGAGGAACTTCAACAGCTGTGGAGGGGTGTTCTCACTCGAGACCTATATAGCAGCCCACCAGCTGATTTCTTTCTGCGTGCTGTTATAGTTTGGTGCATCCATGATTATCTGGCTTTGTGCACTATGTCAGGGCGAACGACACATGGTTACAATGCATGTGTTCGCTGTGACAGGAATCCGCTATCATACGCAATACTTAGCAAGATCTATTACATTGGACACCACCATTTCCTTGCCAAGGACAAGCCGCATCCTAGAAAATACCGAAGACATGTGTTCAATGTAAAGCATGAAAACCGTGATGCGCCAAAGAGGCTGACCGCCGATGAGTTGCAAGTGGAATTAAAGAAGGTCAGGCATATTACAACAGGAAACCATCTTGACAATGGTAGCGGGAAAAGGAAGCGTGGCAGGGCAGAAGAGAGATTATTGTTTACCCGCATGTCCACTTTGTGGGACTTGGAGTATTGGAAATATTTGGATCTGCGGCATAATCTTGATGTGATGCACATCGAGAAAAATATATGTGACAGCATTATCGGCACACTTCTTAATATTGAAGGCAAGACGAAAGATACCTTAAAATCTAGGATTGATTTGACACACCTAGGTATCAGACAGGATTTGTAGGTGCAAGATGAAGGTAAACTACGGGATATGGCACCAGCTGTGTACGTATTGGACAAGGTAAAAAGAAAAGAATTCTACAAGGTCCTGTCATGTGTGAGATCTCCACATGGATTTGCTTCCAACCCTGAAAGGAGAGTTAGTGCAGATGGAGACAAGGTACAAGGGTTGAAAACTCATGACTGCCACGTCCTACTTCAAAGGGTTTTACATGTTATCCTTAGAGGATTGGGCCGCCCTGACTTATACAGAGCAGTTGCAGAGTTGGGACAATTCTTCAGGGAACTCTGTAGTAGAAATATTAGGATAGATGCTTTGGAGCATCTTAGAGACAAGATACCAACTATCCTATGTGACCTTGAGAAGATATATCCTCCAGCCTTCTTTGATGTGATGGTGCATTTGGCTGTTCATCTACCTAATGAGGCACTACTTAGAGGTCTAGTATAGTATGGCTGGATGTACCCTATTGAAAGGCGGCTAGGCACTTTCAAGGGCTATGTTAGGAACAGAGCTAGACCCAAGGGTTCCATTGCAGAGGCCTACATTGCTACAGAAGCGTTGACATTCTGCTCAAAATACATTGAAACAGTTGATCAGCTTAGCAAAGACGTGGATGAAGACAACCCCGGTCTCAATGTTTTCGATTATTCTGTTCGAGTTACAAGGAAGAGTCGACAAGAGGACAAACCTAAATATTTGGACAAAATGGTTTGGTATGTGTTGAATAACTGTCCTGAGATACTACCTTATATCAAGTAAGTGCTAAGTACTGCAGCTTATACATCGTAATCTACTAAACTTGCAGCACATTCTTATATATTTAGATGTTTGACGCGGTCACTATGTTGTGCAGCATCTACAAAAAGGAGTTACTGCCGCAAAATCCAAGAAACATTGACAAACTGGTTATGGCAGGATTTGCGAAATGGTTCAAGAGCCTTGTAAGCTTTTGAATTGCACTGTCAGATTTTTTTAATATATTGAGTACATAAGATGATCAGCTTGTCTATTTTCTAACCATAGGTAAGAAGATGCGGGAGGATGGGCAGGCAGTTGATGATGCCCTTTACTCACTAGCAATGGGTCCTGATACTCGGGTAAGACATTATGAATCTTGCGTTGTTGGAGATGTGCGCTACAACACCCTTGCACGAGACGAAGGCAGGAAGACACAAAACAGTGTCATCATGAGCACGGATATGTATGACAAAGATACAACTAAAATGTATGCTAACATAACAGACATTGTTCAGTTGCAGTATATCTCCAGTTTCGAGGATCATCGATGTGTGGTTCTGTTGTGATGTCGTTGGTATAACCTATTTTCCAGGATCGCAAAACCCAGAGCTGATGATTATTTCAAATCCATCAATGTCAAGGCGGCGTACTAGACCAACGAGCCTTTTATTTTGGCAAATCAAGCAACACATATATTTTTCTTGGAAGACACATTTGCACATAGCGATGATTGGAGAGTAGTGTAAAGGTTTGAGCAGAGGAAATCATTTAATGAAGTTGCACAACAAGATGATGCTTACACTGCTCCTGATGTACAAGATAACACAGATGTTCCTAATATCTTTGAGAACCATCACGTTAATGACGCCGATGAAAAGATTGCTTGTCGTGCTGTGGACATACAAGAGTTGATCAAGAATAAGCCAATGTTCGAGGACGTTGAGGACGAAGAAGAAGATGTTGACGCTGCTTCTGCGGATGATGATTACATTGCTTTTGTCGTATTTGCCTGTCAAAAGACATTTTTTGTCTACTATGTGAATTTGTGTTTGCTATGACAACTGAAACCTGATGAACATGTTGTTTAGTATTTCCCTGTGAGAACATCACTTGTTATGTATGCTGATTTGTGTTTGGTGATTGTATGACGACTAGAACATGATGACATTGTTGTTTAGTTGTACTCATGTTTGGCTGTGAAACTTGAATTTGATGACATAGTTTGCTGTTAGACTGCAATTTGCTCGACATCTTCGAATGAGAACAAAGCTGACCCAACCTGTCCTTTGCTAATTTATTTATTTATTACCAAAAGGGCCTCTGCTATTTATTTATTTACGAGCAAAAGGGGATACCCCCTGATTTCTGTTAATAGAAATCATTAGATGTTCACAATGTAAGTGCATCTAGTGCCACACCTAGTTGGTTTTGGAGTATTGACGACAAACCTAGTTGAGGGACTAATGTGTTTGTGAGAATTGCAGGATAACACAGGTAGAAGTCCCTCATTGATTCGGTTTTACTACCAGAGATGACCCCTAAAAATGTATGAAGACATTGAAGTCGAAGGTGGTATATGTAGATATTCACATTGAAGACTATGACAAGAGAAGACACGATATGAAGCCTATGGAGCTCGAAGACTTAGATCTTTTGTAGTTCTTTTTCTTTTGTGTTGAGTCATAGGAACCACTGTACTGTTAAGTGGGGTCCAGGAGAACCAGTCAGAATGACTGAAGTGATGCCTAAACCAAAGACCTATGTCTTCGAGTGAAGACAATGAGAGCGAATCTTGTCCAGAGCCGGACAAGTCAGCTTTGCTTGTAGCCCAAGTAAAGTTGCCATGTGAGTTTGAAATCTGACCGTCGGGACACGTGTCAGTTCCTTAGTGACCCAGGGTCATTTCAGACAAATCAGGTCGGGTTGCCAAGTGGCTATAAATAGCCCACCCCCTACAACCATAAACGGTTGGCTGCTCAGATTGAGAGTACGGCTTTTGTCGTTTGAGAGCAACCCACCTCGAAGCCTTTGAGAGAGAGAATTCCTTGCGAGGATAAAGCCCTAACCACCAGAGCCAGAGAACATTGGGCATCACTTAAGTCTTCTTGTCTGTGTGATCTGAAGACTTATTACACTTGAGGACTGTGCATCCCCAGACGGTTAGGCGTCGCGTTCAGAGCATCCAAGAGACATTGTGGATTGCCAGTGAACGAAGTCTGTGAAGGTTTGGGAGTCTACCTTGGAGACTTACCAGAGTGATTGGGCGAGGACTATGTGACCTTAGCTCAAGGAGAATACGGTGAGGACTTGGTGTCCTGAGCTGCGTGTTCAGGACTGGGTGTCCGGGACTATGTGTCGTAAGGTTTAAATACCTAGCCGCTCCAACCAGACGTACAGTTGTCACAACAACTGGAACTGGTCCAACAAATCATTGTCTTCAACGAGTCACTGGTTTCATCTTAACTTCCTTTTACTTACTGATCACTCATTGTGAAGTCATTGCGTGTCTGTTCTATCTTTTGTCTTCACAACGTGAGTGTATGATATGTTTGGCTTCATAGTATCTTCCTACCTGATCCTAATTACACTACATCTATTTGTCACTGTGCTTTCACTCTGTTGATACTTGACCATGGCTTGCCTAGTGTAGTCTAACTTCCGCTGCATAGTAATAGGCATATCTCTACTGTTTGTCTTCATAACTTCCACGTTTTGAAGACTTTCATAAAAAACACCTATTCACCCCCCCTCTAGTCGATATAACGCACTTTCAATTGGTATCAGAGCAAGGTGCTCCCTTGTTCTATGTGATTCGGTTTAACCACCTGGAGTTTTAGCTATGTCGACTGCAGGGATAATTAAAGTCTCCGCTGCGTGCCCCGTCTTCGATGGAACTGAATATCCCTACTGGAAGAATAAGATGCGTATGCATCTTGAAGCCATTGACGTTGACCTATGGTATGTCGTCGAGAACGGCGTTCCCAAGGCTGGAGAAGGTGTCACTCCTGCTGATGTCAAGAAATTCGTTCAACTGGACTCTACTGCCAAGAACATCATCTGTGGTCATCTGACCAAAGGACAGTATGGCCGTGTGAGTGCTTTGAAGACATCCAAGCTGGTCTGGGACTGGCTCTCCAAGGTCAATGAAGGCATCTCAACCCAGAGAGATCAAAGAATCAGTGTCCTACGCAATCTCTTTAACCGCTTAAAGCGAAATGACAATGAGAACGTCCAGCACACATTTGACCGACTCACTGACATCACAAATGAGCTTCAAGCCCTCGGCACCACTGAGATTACCAAACACGAAGTCGTCAAGACGCTGCTGAGATCACTTGATAGTTCGTTTGACATCCTGGCCCTGATGATCCAAGAACGTCCTGATTTCAAGACACTCAATCCGTCTGACATACTTGAGAGGCTCAATACACATGAGTTTCAGCTTTCGGAGAAAAGAGACATCTACGGTCCAAATTATGGGCGAACTCGTGCCTTGAAGGCAAAAGCTGTCTCCTCATCTGAAGAAGAATCTGATAGCAGTTCTGATGATCCTGAAGACATTGGAAGGGAACTTGCTATGCTTTTCAAGAAGTTCCAAAAATTCACGAAGAAGAAAGGTTTCAGAAAGTCTTCCCGAACAAGTTCAAGGAATGATGAAGCTCCTGCTCATGACTACAAGAAGAAAACATGTCACAAGTGCAAGAAAGTTGGCCACTTCATCTCTGAGTGTCCACAGTGGGACAATGAGAAAAAAAGAAGAAGAAGAGCAAGGAATATGACTCCGACGACTAGAAGAAGAAGAGGAAATACTCAAAGTCTTCTTCCAAGTCTTCCTCAAAGTCTTCATCACACAAGAAGAGCTCATCTGGCAAGGCACGTGCGTTTGTTGGCAAGAAAATGGATTCAGAGGAGGAGTCCGCTTCTGAGGAGGCGGAGGTGGAGTCTGAGGAGGAGTCTGATTCTGGCATTGCAAGTCTGGCTACAGCATACGTCGCCAAGTCCATCTTCAACACTGAAGACAATGACTTCATCACCGACACCGATGCAAATGACAAGGACTACTCCAGTCCTACCTACTGCTTCATGGCACGCGGTGCCAAGGTAAACAAACGCACTACTCACTATCAAACATCTAGTGACGATGACTCTGATTGTGATTCAAAACCCAGTTACAAAACACTTGCTAAAATTGCAACTGAACAACAGAAAGCCATGGAACATATTCAAAAACTGTTAGACAGAAGCGATGATCTGTTGGGTGCTGAAATGACTCGATCTGAATCCTTAATTGAAGACATAAAAAATCTTCACGTTAAGTATCAGGAACTTGAAGATCGTCATGATACTCTCTCAACAACTCATGAAAAGCTTTCCTATGATTATCTTCAAATGAAGCAAGAACTTGAGAAATTGAGAGCGGCTCATGAAGATCTTCAAAAGGAAAACGAGTCACTTCGCGCCAAACAGATCAGTTCCGCTCAGGAAGGATTTGAACCATCATGTCTTGAATGCATTGAGCGTGATAATGCTACTTCTGTTGCTGAATGTTCCACTGCTACTGCTGTTGCAATATCTTCAACTGTTGATGTGGTAACTAACCCCTCTGCTGAGGATACCACTTCTATTGCTGATGAGAATGCTAGGTTGAAGACATTGCTTGAAACAGGGATGTACAAAAGTCTTAAAGGACATCAGACATTATGTGATGTCCTCAAGAAGCAGATTCTGAACCGAAACCCTAGGAAAGAGGGTGTTGGGTTCGTAAGGAAAATAAATGCAGATGGCTCTTACTGGAAACCTGAGCAGTACCCCAAAACCAAGTGGGTTGCCGCAAAGGAACCTTCAGCAGATCCATCCAATTTATCTGGCTTCACTTGTGCTAACCCCATTATAATTGATGAATCCTTTGATGCAAACTATATACTGTTTAAGAATCATAATGGTGAAGTGTTTGCCAGGTACATTGGTACTAACTGCAGGAATGGATCGCCTATGAAGAAGATCTAGGTTCCGAAAAAGTGTCTGGAAAATCTTCCTGTGAATGTCTTCATGACACCTCACTTGAAGAAGACAAACCTCAGACCAAAGGCTTCATACGGTCCAAAGGCTTCATACAAACAGAGGACTCACCTGAGTCACACTAACGCAAATGTTTTGCAGGGAAACCATACTCAGGCGTATGAATATGAGAGCGGTTCATCAAACCGTCATGTTCATATGACCAAAAATTATTCTGCCTATTATTATGAGTACTATTGTCCGCCTGCTAGACTGTTTGCTAGGGCTCCAAAACAAAAATTCTCAGAGGCTGCACTTAGACTTATTGCTTCTAAGCCACCCTTGAAGATGTGGGTGGTTAAGAAAGCTTAACTCTCTTTTGCAGGGAAAGGTCTCCAGCAGAAAACCAAAATCTTCTGACGCTATTGCTGGGGACCTTAAAAATCTTGTAGGGCGCAAGATAAAATGCCCGAATGGCATCGTTATGTACTTCGTTCCTGAATCGCATGCTACTCTCCCTATTAGTCCTAATCTGGATCTAAGTTTTCATAACCCACTGGTTCGTCAAATGTTTTTGCTTCACAATTCTCTTCGTGAAGCCTATCCCCCTAACTGCACTGTAGGGTACGACACCAGCGTCTTCAAAGTCTTCAGAATGGATTATTGACAGTGGGTGTACAAATCACATGACTGACAAAAGAAGCCTTCTTATGGACTCAACCTTACGTCCATCCAACAAGAGCCACATCACATTTGCTGACACTGGTAAAAGTAAGGTGTTGGGTCTAGGTAGAGTTGCAATCTCAAAGGATCAACACATGGATAAAGTCATGCTTGTTGAATCCCTTGGTTTCAACTTAATGTCTGTCTCAATGCTTTGCGATTTGAACATGGTCGTAATATTTGGAAAATATCGTTGCCTGGTACTAATGGAATCTGACAAGTCTCTAGTGTTTGAAGGGTATAGGAAAGATGATTTGTATGTGGTAGATTTCTCAGCAGGGCCACAACTTGCAGTATGTCTTCTTGCAAAAGCTTCAGAATGCTGGCTTTGGCATCGAAGGCTTGGGCATGCTGGCATGAGTAACCTCCACACCCTTGCGAAGAAGAATCATGTCATAGGCATCGAGGGCGTCAAGTTCAAGAAAGATCACTTATGCGGTGCCTGTGAAGCAGGGAAGATGACGAGGGCAAAACATCCCTCAAAGACAATCATGACCACTACTCGACCCTTCGAACTGCTTCACATGGATCTTTTTGGTCCCACTCACTACTCAACTTTTACCACGATTGCTTGCCTCTATGGCTTTGTCATTTTTGATGATTACTCTAGATATACTTGGGTGCACATAATCCTTTACAAGACTGAAGTGCAGGATGTCTTCAGATGCTTCGCCAATCGAGCTATGAACAATTATGGCGCCAAGATAAAGCACATCAGAAGTGACAATGGCACTGAATTCAAGAACACTGGCCTTGATACATATCTTGATACCTTGGGCATCACACATGAATTCTCAGCTCCGTACACGCCACAGCAGAATGGCGTCATTGAACGCAAGAACAGAACACTCGTTGAGATGGCCAGAACGGTGCTAGATGAATACAAGACTCCAAGAAAATTCTGGACTGAAGCCATTGACACATGCCATACAATCAATCGTGTTTATCTTCACAAGCTTCTGAACAAGACATCTTATGAACTCCTAACTGGCAAGAAGCCAAATGTCAGTTACTTCAGAGTATTTGGCGCAAGGTGCTGGATCAAGGACCCACACCACACCTCAAAGTTTGCACCAAAAGCACATGAGGGTTTTATGCTTGGATATGGAAAGGATTCACACTCCTACAGAGTCTTCAATCTCTTTCATTACAAAGTGGTTGAAACAGTGGATGTGCGGTTCGATGAGACAAATGGTTCACAAAGAGAGCAACTGCCAAATGTGCTAGATGAAATTCCAGCTAGTGAATCAATCAAGCTAATGGGAACTGGAGAGATTATACCTTCTGAAGCTCATCCTGAAGAAGAACTTATCATCTCAGCACCTGATCAACATGAAGACAATGCTCAGCCTGAAGACATTCCTCCCAACAACAACACGGATCAGCAAGAGCAAAGTCTTCGCCCTGTACATCCTCGTGTTGCCAATGAAGTGCAGATTGAAAGAATAATTGATAGCATCAATGCACCTGGTCCACTCACTCGTTCAAGGGCAACTCAGCTAGCAAATTTCTGTGGGCACTTCGCATTCGTCTCAATATCAGAACCCAAGAAAGTTGAAGAAGCCTTCATGGAACCTAAATGGATTCAAGCTATGCAAGAAGAGCTTCAACAGTTTGAGCTGAATAATGTATGGGAACTGGTTAAGCGTCCTGATCCACGGAAGCACAATATAATAGGCACCAAATGGATATACCGCAACAAGCAATATGAGCATGGTCAAGTTGTCAGAAACAAAGCTCGTCTCGTTGCTCAAGGATATACTCAAGTGGAAGGCATTGACTTCGATGAAACATTTGCTCCTGTGGCTAGGCTTGAAGCCATACGCATACTGCTGGCCTATGCAAATCATCATAACATACTTCTATATCAAATGGATGTGAAGAGTGCCTTTCTCAATGGCAAGATTGAAGAAGAAGAAGTGTATGTTGCACAACCGCCTGGCTTTAAAAATCCAAAACATCCTGACATGGTATACAAGCTCAACAAGGCACTGTATGGCCTCAAACAAGCCCCTAGGGCCTGGTATGACACACTCAAATACTTCCTGAAGAGCAAAGGCTTCATACCTGGTTCCCTAGATCCCACTCTTTTCACGAAAACATATGATGGTGAACTGTTTGTGTGCCAAATATATGTGGATGACATTATCTTCGGCTGCACTAATCAGAAGTACAGTGAAGAGTTTGGATATATGATGCAAGAGCAATATCAGATGTCCATGATGGGGGAGCTGAAGTTCTTCCTTGGTCTTCAAATACGACAACAACGCAATGGCATCTTCATATCTCAAGAGAAGTATCTCAAAGATTGCCTGAAGAAGTTCGGTATGCAAGACTGCAAAGGCTTCACAACACCAATGCCAGCCAAACATCATCTGGGTCCTGACGACAATGGTAAAGAGTTCGATCAAAAGGTATACCGCTCCATGATTGGTTCTTTACTTTATTTATGTGCATCTAGGCCAGATATTATGCTTAGTGTTTGCATGTGTGCTCGATTTCAAGCAGCACCGAAGGAGTCGCATCACTTAGTTGTGAAGCGAATTCTTCGATATTTGGCTCACACCCCAACTCTAGGATTATGGTATCCAAAGGGCTTAGAGTTTGATTTGGTTGGATTCTCGGATGCTGATTATGCTGGTGACAAAGTTGATTGCAAGTCTACATCAGGCACATGTCACTTTCTGGGACGATCACTTGTATGTTGGTCTTCAAAGAAGCAGAACTGTGTATCTCTCTCCACTGCTGAATCTGAATACATTGCTGCTGGATCTTGCTGCGCTCAGCTTCTGTGGATGAAGCAAACATCAAGGACTATGGCATTCATCTGAAGCAAGTGCCACTTTACTGCGACAACGAAAGCGCCATCAAGATTGCCAACAACCCAGTTCAGCACTCGAAGACAAAGCACATTGAAATTCGTCATCACTTTCTCAGAGATCATGTTGTGAAGGAAGACATTGATATCATACACGTCAACACTGAAGAGCAATTGGCAGATATCTTCATCAAGCCCTTGGATGAGAAGAGGTTTTGCAAGTTACGGTGTGAGCTAAATATCCCGGAATCCTCAAATGTCCTGTGATCAGGCACACATCCTAACCCTTATGCATATTGATGACTTAGATGTGCAACACACGAAGTGAAGTATATCTTCAATCAGTGAAGACATACATTCTAAGTGTGAATACATTAATGTGGAATTTGACTTCGGAGCGCCACGATAATTGTGCGCCGTGTCTGGGTCTAATACTTCCTATACGGTGGGTAATGCCACCACCAAAAATTCTATTTTGAAGTGTTTCTTTCATGGCGTTACCTTGCAATGTCTTCACATTTGGTTTGGCTTCGAACTCAACATATTTTCATGATTATCTTCACTATGTTGACTATATATATATATGCTAGTGTTCTGTCCTCTACAACATTCACTTATAGCTATGTCTTCGTGTTGAATCTTTTGAACTAAGTGAATGTGATCGGACCCCAAACTTCTCCATGCTTTCTATCTCAAACTCTATCTCTCTAAGTCATATGCATTCTATTGAAACTGTCGAATGTCTTCACTGCATCCTTGTCAGCAGAAGATATAGAGACAATCATAAAGTCCGTGTTCAATGCTCATTCCTCCACATAAAATCCGGAGAAGTAGGAACGACCACCCGACAATCCAGGCGTGCGTGGGACGTGGAACAAACCCCAAACTTCCACAAACTGGCCACGCATTCCTTAGATGCGAATCGCCAGGGGCACCTGTGTAATAGCACAATGCCGCCCTTGTGCCTATAAATACACACTCACAGCGGTAACTATCTCTTCTTCCACCCTCGCACGAACCCTAGCGCCACCGCTAGCTCTCGACGACACCGGCGACGAAGCGCTTCGCTGCTGCAACCTCTCCGACACCGTCTTCACGCCGACCGCGGACATCGTCCTCTCCACCGTCGCCGTAGGTCTCCTCCGTCGCCAAGTTAGGGCATGGACGAGTGAACTGCTCGGCCTCATCTCTCGCTCCGTCTAGCAGTTCTCAGTGTGGTAAATAAAACTGTCTTTTTACAGCACCGTTGATCCTATTGATCTGTCACTTTCTACCACAAGCAGTTTCTGCTCACACAAACTAGATCTCTCTCAAACTGCATCTCATAACATGCCTAGTATATTCACTTGTGCTTCACAAAGTAGTTAGATTCCTCACTTGCACTGATCTGTGGATTCGTACAAAATCTGGAACCAACTTCTTATCTATGAGTGAATGTCTTCGCACGATGAGGTCAATGTCTTCTAAATTGATTTATCTTCAAAATCTTCTGAGAATGCATATGACCTCTTCCCCTTCCCTCGCACCTTAATGCTGTCACAGGTACATGTCCGTGGGAGAATCCTTTGGTTCTCATAGTCTGCATTCATTTGCAGAATTCTTACAGCATCACATAAATTCTCCTGAAGCCAGTTCCTGTTGGTCCAGCAAAAGGAAGCCTTTGAAGCCTTTGAACATCTTGAAGCCTTCCAAGTTAATGTTTATGGCTTCAGAAACAGCAGCAAGAAAGGGGGGCAGACAGCGACATGGAGGAACATCCAAAGATCTGCCTGATGAACTGGCAGAAATGTATAAAACAGATCCTGAAGAGAATTATGGTCAGCGCAAGACCCGAATCCAATGGATTCGACGCTATTGGGCAGAACAATGGTTCAAATACCGCTTCACAACCCAAGAATATGCTAAGAAAAGTGCCATAAAAAGACCGTGGGGAGACATCTTATACAAGAATCTTGTACCCAGGTCCAGAGATGAAGCTATTGCCCAAAGCTTCTATCCATGCATGGTTCGTGGGCCACAGCCTGATGATGCACATCCGTCGTCACTACTCTGGTGTCGCGATGACAATCTGTTCAAGCGCAACTTCCAGTTTGCCCAAAACTCAGCGAAGCAGAACAAGAAGAAATTTGGGTTAGACTTCAACCCTGGTCCCTCAGCACCAAGGGCAGATGGCACACGAGAAGCAGAACCCAATGTCATCGGTCCATATGCCAACCTTGAAGGCCTCATCACCTACATCTTGGTTCAAGGGACTGCAGTGAATGAGCCTGTAGCTGATACTGAGTCTGATGAAGCACCTGCAGTGCCTGCAGTGCCGAAGCCGAAGCAGTTGAAGAAGCCAAAAGCTTCAAAGCCAGCCCCTTCACCAAAAATCTCAAAGGCGAAGCCATTGGCGACTGCACCTCCTGAAGACAGTGTGCAGTTTGAAGACTTATCACGCGTCTCAAGGCACCAGAAGGCCAAGATGCCTCTGTCTCACACTGGCAAAGAGCTCACAGTTGCTGCCATCCTGCGCAGTGAAGCCATTGATCTGTCAAGTGATGAAGATCTTGGAGATGACGCTCTTGAGCAACTCATCAAGAGCAAAGAAGAAGCAGAAATCTTCAACAATCTGCCTCTCTTTGATGTCGCCATCATCCACAACTTCATTGACGAGTGGTTTGCCACACCAAACATCAGCTTTGAAGATCTACAGCTGCCCGTTGGCCTCAGCATCGCTTTCCAAGGCGCTATTGCTTCAGAACTTGCTATTGCCCAGCGCATTGTTGAACTGAAGAAGAAAATTGATCATGAAAAGGCTTAGTTCAAGAAGAATATGGCCAAGCTCAGCGTGCAAGAAGTGAAGAGCTTCAAGATCATGTTGCATGAGCTAAAGGAAAACTTTCTGAAGAAGCATGCAGAAGCTCAGGGTTCACGTGAGCGGATGAAGTCTCTAGCTGACAGATGTGTGCAAGCCTACAATGAGGCTGAGAAGCACAAGGCACTTGGGCGTCCTGGCATCGACCCCAAGATGGCCGCAAAGAAAAAGCAGAAGACTGTTCCAGCTGAACCAGAGGCACCAAGGCAGGAAGCAGTTCCGCTTGTCTTCCCAACTGCAATGACTGGCTCGAAGCCAAAGAGCCGGTCAACAGCTTCAGAGCTCAAGAAGACAAGAACTGCTGAGGCTGAAGCCAGGAACAGGAAAAGCTCTGAAGCCTCTCCTACTGCCCCCAGCAAGAAAAAGAGAAAGACCAAGAAATCTTGGGCTGCTCCCACAGAGCCCTTGATAGTTGAACCTATTTCTATGGTTCACCCTGACGCAGAACATCAACTGACGGTTCATGAGCCTGCTTCCACAGAGGCTCCTGAAGCTGAAGACATTCTAGCAGCTCATCCCATCGCTGCTAAAGACATTGGTCATCGTGACAACGTAGAAGATGATGCAGCCCTTCCTCAGTTAGAACACAGCGAACTCATCAACATTGGTCGTCCACTGTCGCCAATTGCACAGGATGCTTCATGGGCGGATCGCCCTCAAGAGGAAGAAGACTATGAGGCCCAGCCCACTCCAACCCCACAGGCGTCGTTTGCGTTCCGCAGGCTTCGCAAAGGTCCAAGGCCTCAAGTCTATGCTGAAGACATTCCGGCTGCATCAGCCGCAGAAGAAGCACCACAAGAGCCCACTCCTCTGCTCCACCAAGAAGCAGTTCTCCAGGAGAACGTGCTTGTGACTGACCCTCTAGCTAGTCAAGCGGAGGATGAAAATCTTGAGGCTGCCACAACCAACAATGAAGCTAATGTGGAGCCCTCTCCAGCAAAAGCTTCAGAAGACAGCGAAGCCACTGAACCCACAACTTATGTTCCTGAGTCTGCTGCAGGTCCCCAATTCAACTATCATGTTGAGCATAGGCCTTAGGTCCAGAAGCCAATCCCCAGACTGCCAAGGTTTCCAGGTCCTGCATTAGCACCTGGCTCCTTCAACATCAATGGCTTCAGGGCAGATAATACTTTCTTCAATAGCTCCAAGAACCCCTATTCAAGGGAAAGGATTTCATCAGATAGGTTCTGGAGCTATCCTCAGCGCAACTACTACTCTTGCATACTGTACAACCAAGGTCACATTTTCCCGCACAAGCGCCTTGATGTTGAAGCTATTGCTGGTCTGCCCTGTCTAGAGGAAGCGTTGGATTGCTTCAAACAAGTGGGTCTGCTATAGTTCATTACTGATGAAGAGCATTGGAACGAAGAGCTCCTGCTACAATTCTATGCCACACTGCACATCAAAGGATACACCAGAGATCCGAAGACTTGGGTCCTGGAGTGGATGACCAGCAACGTTCATCATGAAGCCAATGCATTTGATATCATTGAGCTCACTGGCCTGCCCACTCCAGGCGAATTCTTCGAGCAAGGCTGTCGGCTACACACTGAAGCTATTGAGAGCATATTTCAGAGGCCTGAACCGAATATGAGTCAGATGCTCTCCATGATGAAGCCATTGCCCCACGATGCTCCTTATCCCATAGAGTTCTTCGTTGAAGACCTTGAGTACCTGCCCAGGACCATCTATCACATCATCCGGCGGACTCTCTGGCCCATTAAAGGACACTCTCCAAATGCCAAGATCGAGGGTGCAATGAAGACTCTGATATTCTGTATCCTTCATGGCAAATGCTTCAACGCACAGGATTTCTTCATACGCCAACTAGCTGCATCAGGCTCAGATCTGTTTGGTTTAAAGTTCTATGCTCCTTGGTTAATGAGGCTGATCAAACTTCACTCTGCCATCTCCTATCAGCCCTCAGCCCGCAACCATCGGATCTTCTTGCCTGATGTGGATACCTCTGCTGAAGCCATCTATCCTGAACCTGCCAAGCAACCTCTGAGTCTTCAGAATGCAGAACACCAGAGCTTCACTCAAAACGTTGAAGGTGTTGAAGCCATCTCCAGGGTGTATCCTTTGGCTGGCACTACACGTGCACCACACCCTGCTTCAACTGAAGCCACTGACAATGCCACTGCTTCAAGACCCAAGAAGCGCACTCGTGTTCTCAACGACTGAGAGCTTCTTGTGGTCCTTCATCAAAAGCAGGATAGGCATCATGACTGGTTGAAGAGACAGATGAAAAGCCTCTTGGTGGATGTAAATCGTATCCAAAATCTTGCCACCAAGAACGCTTTCGTTGCCCATGAAACCTGTCGCCGCACATGGAAAGGTCTAACGATGATGCTTTCTGAAGCTGATCTTCAAGAGGATGGCTTCACTGAGAGATTCAAATTTGACTCCACACCTCCTCGAAGAGCTGTGCTGCTGGGGACTCCATCTCTTGAAGACTCTGAGTTTTCTTCCTCTGCTGCCACAGTCACTGCCAGAATTATTGAGGAAGAAGACGATGCTACTTCACCACCACCTGCTTCAGCACCTCCAAGCTCTTCTGCACCGCCAAACAACATCAACAACCCTGCTACTTCATCCACTCCTGATGGGAACGAGTAGAGGCTCTATGTCTTCAAACCTTTTTGGTCATTACTGACAAAAGGGGGAGAAGCATATGAGATTGATAGTCTTCAAGCGGGTTCATATGGGCGGGTGCCTTTTATTTTGCTTCGTGCTTACAACTCTCGTTTTTTTTTGCTACATTTGGTTCTTATGAGTTGTAACACTTAAACCAGATGGTCGTCTGCTACTTGTTTGCCACCCTGTTTTGCGAAGATAAATTCCGCATGTGCAACGATAAATTCCGCACTTATCTCATTCTGCAGACGTCCATTTTCCATTATGCATGTCATTATCTTCATATACTTTCACATGCATAGTGGATTGTCATCATAAGCTGAAGTGGATCTCCACAAGTACAACCTGCCATGTGCATTTGCATTCCAAAAGCAAATTAACTTATATGCACATCTGCAGGGGGAGCCCTTGCAACTTATGAAGACAATTCCTTATCCTTTACAATTTCACAGACTATATTCCCCGTTGAAAACTTCAACTAGTTTGTCATCAATCACCAAAAAGGGGGAGATTGTAAGTGCATCTAGTGCCACCCCTAGTTGGTTTTGGAGTATTGACGACAAACCTAGTTGAGGGACTAATGTGTTTGTGAGAATTGCAGGATAACACAGGTAGAAGTCCCTCATTGATTCGGTTTTACTACCAGAGATGACCCCTAAAAATGTATGAAGACATTGAAGTCAAAGGTGGTATATGAAGATATTCACATTGAAGACTATGACAAGAGAAGACACGATATGAAGCCTATGGAGCTCGAAGACTTAGATCTTTCGTAGTTCTTTTTCTTTTGTGTTGAGTCATAGGAACCACCGTACTGTTAAGTGGGGTCCAGGAGAACCAGTTAGAATGACTGAAGTGATGCCTAAACCAAAGACCTATGTCTTCGAGTGAAGACAATGAGAGCGAATCTTGTCCAGAGCCGGACAAGTCAGCTTTGCTTGTAGCCCAAGTAAAGTTGCCATGTGAGTTTGAAATCTGACCGTTGGGACACATGTCAGTTCCTTAGTGACCCAGGGTCATTCCGGACAAATCAGGTCGGGTTGCCAAATGGCTATAAATAGCCCACCCCCTACAACCATACACGGTTGGCTGCTCATATTGAGAGTACGGCTTTTGTCGTTTGAGAGCAACCCACCTCGAAGCCTTTGAGAGAGAGAATTCCTTGCGAGGATAAAGCCCTAACCACCAGAGCCAGAGAACATTGGGCATCACTTAAGTCTTCTTGTCTGTGTGATCTGAAGACTTATTACACTTGAGGACTGTGCATCCCCAGACGGTTAGGCGTCGCGTTCAGAGCATCCAAGAGACATTGTGGATTGACAGTGAATGAACTCTGTGAAGGTTTGGGAGTCTACCTTGAAGACTTACCAGAGTGATTGGGCGAGGACTATGTGACCTTAGCTCAAGGAGAATACGATGAGGAGTTGGTGTCCTGAGCTGCGTGTTCAGGACTGGGTGTCCGGGACTGTGTGTCCTAAGGTTTAAATACCTAGCCGCTCCAACCAGACGTACAGTTGTCACAGCAACTGGAACTGGTCCAACACATCATTGTCTTCAACAAGTCACTGGTTTCATCTTCACTTCCTTTTACTTACTGATCACTCATTGTGAAGTCATTGCGTGTCTGTTCTATCTTTTGTCTTCACAACGTGAGTGTATGATCTGTTTGGCTTCATAGTATCTTCCTACCTGATCCTAATTACACTACAGCTATTTGTCACTGTGCTTTCACTCTGTTGATACTTGACCATGGCTTGCCTAGTGTAGTCTAACTTCCGCTGCATAGTAATAGGCATATCTCTACTGTTTGTCTTCATAACTTCCACGTTTTGAAGACTTTCATAAAAATCACCTATTCACCCCCCCCTCTAGTCGATATAACGCACTTTCACACAACACTACGCCCAGCCTGCTACACAGGTTTCATTCATTACTAGTTTCAGCAAAGTGCTCATGTTATAGCCACTGAATACATCATGAGTGCTACATACATTGCAAATAAATAGACAATCATCCTACAGAGCACATCGATTTTTCCCATTATCTTCACAAGCTCTTTCATCTCCTCATTGCTGTCAAGGCTGTTCAGCAGTTGTTGCTTGGCCGTGATCAGAGGAACTACATCTTTAACCTTCTGCTCTGCATCTTCCTCTTCTGTCGTTCCTTCAGTTACTTACCCAACACCCCAACCTGCTGGTATTGGGATTCCTCGGCTAACCAAATAATTAGCATAGTTGCACTCCCCCACATCAGCAACTTCCCAGAAATACAAATCACACGAATATTCCCTTTTCTACACGAATCAAATTAGAAGATCATCAACCAAACTATTAAAAAAACTAGCAACTGAGAGCAGCAGAACAACACTTAAACATATTATTACCCCATGATTCGGGCATTTGTAGAAGACTCGGCCATGGTTGAGGATTGTGGTTGAGACGCGACGGATGACTCTGCGTGATTTGGAGCAGTGGCACCACACCAACGGCAGTGGGTTGCGATGAACAACCGGCTACGGTGCGCATGCCGGCGGGGGTGTGATGAGACCCACAGGTGATGGTACGGGTGGCGACTTAGCACATATTTGGTTGTTGCCTGCTGAAGAGTAGGTGGACGAGCAGCCACTGGACATGGTTGCTGCGGCCAGAGCTTCTGATGCTAGGCAGAGTAAGTAGAGAAGAGAAGAAGCGAACGTTGGATATGTCACTTCCATTACTTGCAGAGTAGCATAGCACCATATATAGTCATAGTCTAGGTTTGTATTCGAACCAACTACAGGAGCATGTCTCTCTTTTTTCTAAAACTCAGCAACGTCTCTTTACTGGTGCACTAACTTGTTCTGTACGCCTTCTCAAGTCTTTGATTCCTCCACCTGACATCTGGGACCCACCAGAAGGGCCTCTGTATTTTGCGAAAAAAATGTGCCCCCAGCTGACAGGTCGGACCCACCAGCTATCTTCGCACGCAAGGAAGTGCCTCCTTATTACGCACAAAAAATGAATACTCCCCCTGCCAGCTGGAACCCAGCATCGTGGGAGGCTGACTTGTGGGCCTACCAAGTTGACGGGGACGGAGGGCTTTGTCAACTTAGTCAATATGAACGATTCTAGCTCCAGTTACCTTACGATGTTCATCCAACGGCAGTAATGCTTGTTCAACCTCTAGTCTTCTTGCTCCAGCCGCCCAAACCAGCGTCGGTCGTGCCGTGTGCTCCTGCCTCCCGTGGCCGGTTGTGATGCCGCGGAGGCCTCACCACCCCCTACTACTCCCACCGCTGGCCAGGCCGTCCCTCTACTCACCCACACCCCCTGTTATTCTGCGGCGACGGCAGCCTCACACTGCAGCCGAACCAGTAAACCCTCGTACTCCTCTCCGCGTGGGCATCCACTGCCGCGTCTTCCCTGGCTCTGCGTCGTCCCCTTCCTAGGCCTCGCCGTCGTCCACCGCCTTGGTGCTCTCGGCACGGCGTGGTCAATGTGGTCAACGACCGACTTCCATCGGAAGAGTACTGTACGTGGAGAGGCTGACAGCTGGGTCCACGGCCATAGCCCAGTTTTTTTGTGATTTGCCAAGTCATTTTGTTAGGCCTGTTGAGCTGCAAATCTTTCAAGACGAGGAGAGCTTCATCCGGCTTGCCGAGAAAATGGCCTATCAGTAATGAGAAATGGGATGTACATTTTAAAACACATCAAACCGGCAATTAGTTTCAAAATTCTTTTTTTTCATTTCGAGATTTCAAATTGCATTGATTTTTATGCGTGGACAATTTGTTGGATTTTATATTGATATACATTTATTTTTAAAATCAGTTTGAATGTGACTCGAAATTTCGGGATTAGAAATAGTTCAGACCGCACCAAAATATGCAAAATTTCGTATAATATTTTAACCGTGGCCACAATATGGGCTGTAATGCTAACAAAAAGAATATGGGCTCCAAAAAAACCTTAAGAATTAGCAAATGGGTTGTAAATTATTAGAAACAATGGCAGATGGGTTGTATGATATTTTCCACAGATTTGAGGCTTTCCTAAAAAAAAGGTTGACGCACAAGCAGTGACTGTTGGATGTCCATCCAACGACCGTCGTGCTTCTTCAATCTCCGCTCTTGCTGCTCCAGCCGCTCAAACAAGCACCGGCGGGACTGCCTGGTCTCTCCTCCCCGCGGCCGGCTGTGCTGCCGCACAGGCCTCACCGCCCCACCATACTCCTATCGCTGGCCTAGCCATCCCTCTACTCATCCACACCTGCTATTATTCTCCGACGACGGTAGACGAACCAGTAAACCCTCGTACAGTCGTACTCCCCTCCGCGTGGGAAACAACTGCCGAGTCTTTCCTGCCTCCATGTCGTTCCCTTCCTAGGACTCATCGTCGTCCACCGCCCTGGTGCTCTCGGCGCGGCCTAGTCAACGTGGTCAATGACCGACATGCATCTGAAGTGGACTGTACATGGAGAGGCCGACAGCTAGGTCCAGAGACACACGCAAGGAAATGCCTCCTTATTACCTGCAAAATAATGATTCCTCCACCTGACATCTAGGACCCACCGAAAGGGCCTTTGTATTTCGTGAAAAAAACATTACCGCCGCTGACAGCTTGGACCCACCAGCTATATCTTTGCACGCAAGGAAGTGCCTCCTTATTACGCACAAAAAATGAATACTCCCCCTGCTAGCTGGGACCCAATATAGTGGTAGGCTGACTTGTGGGCCTACTAAGTTGACGGGGACGGAGGGCTTTGTCAACTTAGTCAATATGCACGATTCTAGCTCTAGTGACCGTACGATGTCCATCCAATGGACGTAGTGCTTCTTCAACCTCTGGTCTTCTTGCTCCAGCCGTCCAAACCAGCGCCGGTCGTGCCTCGTGCTCCTGCCTCCCGTGGCCGGCTGCGATGCGGCGGAGGCCTCACCGCCCCTACTACTCCCACCGCTGGCCAGCCATCCCTCTACTCACCCACACCCCCTGTTATTCTGCGGTGACGGCAGCCTCACACCGCAGCGAACCAGTGAACCCTCGTACTCCTCTCCGCGTGGGCATCCACTACTGTGTCTTCCCCGGCTCCGCGTCGTCCTCTTCCTAGGCCTCGCCGTCGTCCACCGCCCTGGTACTCTCGGCGCAGCGTGGTCAACGTGGTCAAGGAATGACTTCCATCAGAAGAGTACTGTACGTGGAGAGGCTGGCAGCTGGGTCCACGACAGCCGCAAGGAAGTGCCTCCTTATTACGCGGAAAATAATTATTCCTCCACCTGACAGTAGGAACCCACTGGAAAGGCCACCGTATTTGGCGAAAAAAATGTTGCCCCCTGACTGCTAGGACCCATCGGACGGGCCAACACATTTCGCGAAAAAAACGTTCCCCTGTTGTCAGCTCAGACCCACCGGAGGTGCCTCCTTATTACGCACAAAAAAATGAATACTCCCCCTGCTAGTTGGGACCCACCTTGGTGGGAGTCTGACTTGTGGGCCTACGAAGTTCACGGAGATGGAGTGCTTTGTCAACTTAGTCAATATGAACGATTCTAGCTCCAGTGACCATACGATGTCCATCCAACGGTAGTTGTGCTTCTTCAACCTCTGGTCTTCTTGCTCCAGCCGCCCAAAGCAGCGCCGGTCGTGTCGCATGCTCCTGCCTCCCGTGGTCGGCTGTGCTGCCGCGGAGGCCTCACCGCCCCCTACTATTCCCACCGCTGGCCAGGCCCTGCAGCGACGGCAGCCTCACACCGCAACCGAACCAGTGAACCCTCGTACTCCTCTCCGCGCGGGCTTCCACTGCCGCGTCTTCCCCGGCTCCACGTCGCCCCCTTCCTAGGCCTCACCGTCGTCCACCGCCCTGGTGCTCTCGGCGCGGCGTGGTCAAGGAACATCTTCCATCGGACGTGGACTGTATGTGGAGAGGCTGACAGCTGGGTCGACAGCCGCAGCAAGGTTGTGCCTCCTTATTAGACGTAAAATAATTATTCCTCCACTTGACAGCGAGGACCCACCGGACGGGGCACCGTATTTCACGAAAAAAATGTTTCCCCTTGACTGCTGGGACCCACCAGCTACATCTTCGCATGCAAGGAAGTGCGTCCGGGCAGAAAAACGATTCGCCCCCTGACTACTGGGACCCACCAGCTACATCTTCGCACGCAAGGAAGTGCCTGACAGTCGGGACCCACCTGGTTGAAGCGTACGTAGCGTTGTCATTCTGGTCGCGAATGTGTACATACATACTGGTCGATGTAGAGGCGTGCACGTGTCGTAGTAGAGGTGCGCACGTAGCATGTACACATACGTACAACAGCCAGTGTGCAAGAAAGAAAATACGGCCACGTATGTACATATGGGCAGGGTCTCGAACGCCTACTCGCGCATACGTACGGCCAGGGCTTGTGTACTTGGCTGGGTCGGAACAGAGAAACAACGTCATCATCGTGTTCATGGAGAGCTAACTGGCTGGGTCGGAACGGAATGCATCATCGTGTTCATCGGGAGGGCTTGGATGGAACAGCCGATGGAAATGAGGCCTCGCGTACCGCAGAATGGAGGAAACGGCCTTGTGTTCGACCGGCCACATTCGAAACGGGATCCTGTTCATCGGGAGGGGTCTAGCGTACCGCAAAACGGAGGAAACGGACCCCCTACGGTCGAAACGGGGGTCCTATTGATCGGGAGGGGTGTGGCGTACCGCAGAACAGAGGAAACGGACTTGTGTTGGAGCGCTATGGTCGAAACGGGGGTCCTGTTCATCGGGAGGGGTGTGGCGTACCACAAAACGGGACTCCACGGGATACTGTTCATCTCCACCGCCGAACCCCTCCTGCCTCCACGGGCTACTGTTCATCCATCGTCGACCTCCTCCAGCCTCCACCTGCGACTGTTCATCCACGGGCTCCTGTTCATCCAGCCTCCACCGCGCGCTACTCCACCGGCTACCGTTCAACCAGCCCTGTCCACGGGCTCCTGTTCAACCACCCCTCCACGGGCTACTGTTCATCCTACCCTCCACCATCTACTGTTCATCCTGCCCTCCATGGGGTGGTCCTGTTCATCCTGCCCTCCACGGGGTCCTGTTCATCCAGCCCCAACCGGCTCGATCGATCGGGGTACTGTTCATCCAGAGGCAACACCATAGGGTCCTGTTCATCCACCCCCATCGGGAACTGTTCATCCACCCCCCCCCCACAACGCTCACTGTTCATCCAGAGGCAGCATCAATTGGCTTCAGTTAGCAGCAGTAGCGAAGGAGTCGCTCGATCGGGTTCAGTTAACAGCCATCGATCTATCGCTCGGGTTCCGTAACGCGTAGCCTGCAGTGCAATCGCTCGGGTTCAGTTAGAGCCCAACGCCTCGCACACACGCGCGTACGTACGAGAGAAACGCGCATCGCTCGGCCCCGGACCACCCACCGTAACCGGGGACTCCCTGATATTTTCCGTGCCCTGGCTTCTACCACGGTTTTTTCCGTCATGGACGGCCCAAAGAATGTCGTGCAGCTGCGTCTCCGGCCCGCCCAGGACGAAAAGCCCATTTTCTGTCATGATTTTTTGTCATAGAAGTAGGACCCCACCACATCTATGATGATACCGGGTTTTGTCACAAGTCATAGAAGTGTCATAAGTATGACAGGAAAAAAAATCGTTTGGCCCAAAATGTCACGGATGTGTCTTTTTTTTGTAGTGAAACGCAGTTCGTCCGAGCAGTGCATGATAGCCGCTGCGGAATGGGACAATATCAAAGACTAACTCCTCGCTTCGGAAGTTGTCCGGAGATCCGAAGACAACCTGTGGTGTGATTGAGCCCGTACAACGGGCCTCTATGCCTGGAATGACTCCTTTGAAGGTGGTCTTTGTAGGCTTGATCCTTGATGGGTTGATGCCCATTTTTCACATTGTATCCTGATAGAGCAGATTGAGGCTGCTACCGCCGTCCATAAGGACATGAGTCAGGTGGAACCCATCAATTATTAGGTCTAAGACCAGTGCGGCTGAGCCTCCATGACGGATAATAGTCGGGTGATCCCGGCGATCAAAAGTGATCGGGCATGACAACCATGGATTGAATTTTTGGGCGACTGGCTCTATCGCGTAGATGTCCCTCAGCACTCGCTTGCTCTCCCGCTTGGGGATGTGGGTAGCATATATCATGTTCACCGTTTTGACCTGAGGGGGAAACTTCTTCTGTCCCCCTGTGTTCGGTTGCCGTGGCTCTTCGTCATCGTCCTCACTTTGCGATCCCTTTTCCCTGTTCTCGGCGTTTAATTTGCCGACCTGTTTGAAAACCCAACATTCTCTATTTGTATGATTAGGAGGCTTGTCGGGGGTGCCACGGATCTAGCATGGACGATCAAGTATGTGGTCCAAGCTGGATGGGCCCGAATTGTTCTTTTGGAACGGCTTCTTGCGCTGACCGGACTTAGAGCCACTAAATCCGGCGTTGACCACCGTATCCTCGGTGTTGTCACTGTTGTTTCGGCGCTTGTATATATTGCGCCGGGACTTGTCTTTGTTGCTTTCAACTTCAGGGGTGCCGGCATTGCTCGCATTGTTTTTGCTACGGGCCAACCAACTGTCCTCGCCCGCACAAAAGCGGGTCATGAGTGTCGTGAGGGCCGCCATGGATTTTGGCTTTTCTTGGCCGAGGTGGCGAGCGAGCCATTCGTCGCGGATGCTATGCTTGAAAGCTGCTAGAGCTTCGGCATCCGGACAGTCGACAATTTGGTTCTTTTTAGTTAAGAACCTTATCCAGAATTTCCTGGCGGACTCTCCGGGCTGTTGAACTATATGGCTTAAGTCATCAGCGTCCGGAGGTCGAACGTATGTACCTTGGAAGTTATCAAGGAAAGCCTCTTCCAAGTCCTCCCAGCTGCCAATGGAATTTTCAGGCAGACTGTTTAGCCAATGCCGAGCTAGCCCGTTGAGTTTTAGAGGGAGGTATTTTATGGCGTGGAGGTCATCTCCGCGGGCCATATGGATGTGGAGAATGAAGTCCTCGATCCACACCGCGGGGTCCATGGTTCCATCATATGATTCTATGTTCACGGGTTTGAATCCTTCTAGGAATTCGTGATCCAGGACCTCATCAGTGAAGCAATGAGGATGTGCGGGGCCTCTATATCCGGCCGTATCGTGGCGCGGCTCTGATAGAGTCCATGTGCGGTGTTCAGCCCGCGCATGACTGGGTTTGTCACGTCCGAATAGGTGGCCATTGTCGCGTGTCGAGGCGCGTCCTCGCGATCCATAGATTGATATGGTATGTCCTGCTTTATTGTTCAGGTTCTGCCGGAGGTCATATGTATGGCCGTGGGCTAATTTACCTCTACCTGAGTGATGAGGCGGGGTGGGCTGGTTTTCGGCATGAGTTGCCGTTTTGTCCCGACCACGTGGTGGTCGGTCGGCCGTATTGTGCGATGGTGGTATGTACTCCGGCGCCTCCTTGTCGAACTGATGTAGCAATTTGCGCTTTGGGTAGCTTTTGGTTGGGCGCTTGAGGCCGTATTCTTCGGTTGCTAGGACATCAGTCCATTCATCATTGAGAAGATCTTGGTCAGCTTGAAGCTGCTGCTGCTTCTTTTTCAGGCTCCTTGCTGTGGCTATTAGCTGGCGCTTGAAGTGCTCCTGCTCAAGAGGTTCCTCGGGCACGATGAAATCTTTGGTGCCGAGGCTCGCCTCATCTTCAGAGAGCGGAAGGTAATTATTGTCCTCCGAATCTTTGTGTGTGGCCTGTTTAACAGGGCTAACCTGCTCATCTTCCTGTTCATCTTGTTCGTTTGCTTTATCGGCGGGGTCTTCGTTGTCTTCGGCACCTTCCGGAGTGTCATCTTCTCCTGTGCCGGTGTTGCTATCTTTACTGCAGCATGACTTAGAGCGGTGCTGCTGTCGCCGGTGCTTTGACTGTATTTTGGAAGGTTTATCCTCAACTGGGTTTTCCTTATCGTCGTCGTTGTGCTCCTTCGGTGTGTATACATCATACGAGGAATTGGTCGTCCAGCGTTCGGTGAACGGCGGGTTCTGGGCCTCCTCTTCTTCGGCATCGTCATCCATACCATCGATGTCCTCGGAGTCATAATCAAGTCGTCGGTCAAATCCTCGATCATGGCTATAAACTAGGTGACGGGTGGGACATAAAATTCTCCATCGTCAGCCCCTAGTTCGAGTCGGATATAGTTCGGATGTGAGTCCTCCACCAAGGACATGTTTTTTAATGAGTTCAGTACATCGCCCAAAGGCGAGTGCTGGAAGATATCTGCGGCGCTAAATTTGAAGATCGATAAACGATCAAGCTCGGCATCTGCGGGCTCGCGCGGTTTGGAACCTGCGGCCGGAGACGAGTCCGGCGTTCCAGTGGCATAGCCATCGTGTGAAAACAGGTCCATGTACGGCTCCAACACCGTGGAATCTGCGGCCTCCGAGGTGGGGTTAATCCTTCCGTCTTTGGATGGTGCGGGCTGCTCCGGCTCTAGGGCCAGAGCGGTTACAGGAGCGATCTCCTGGATGCGGCCCGATGACAAATTTAGGTCATGATCATCGGGGTGATCGGGAGCGGCCACCGCGGTATCGAATCCGGTGAAGATCAAGTCTCCATGGATGTCCGCGACGTAGTCCAAGCTCGCGAATCTGACCTGATGGCCAGGGGCGTAGCTTTCGATCTGCTCCAGATGGCCAAATGAGTTGGCCCGCAGTGTGAAGCCGCCGAACACGAAAATCTGTCCGGGGAGGAAAGTTTCTCTGCAGATAGCGTCATTATTGACGATTGAAGGGGCCATCGAACCTTTCAACGATAGCACAGAGGAACTCTCAATGAAAGCACCAATGTCGGTGTCAAAACCGGCGAATCTCGGGTAGGGCGTCCCGAACTGTGCGTCTAAGGTTGATGGTAACATGAGACAGGGGACATGATATTTACCCAGGTTTGGGCCCTCTCTATGGAGGTAATACCCTACTTCCTGCTTGATTGATCTTGACGAATATGAGTACTACAAGAGTTGATCTACCACGAGATCGTAATGGCTAAACCCTAGAAGTCTAGCCTGTATAACTAAGGTATTGAGTATATCCTTTCTGGACTACACCCACCGGATTATATAGACACCGAGGGATCTAGGGTTACACAGAGTCGGTTACATAAGATGGAATCTTCATAATTGTTCACCAAGCTTGCCTTCCACGCCAAGGAGAGTCCCATCCGGACACGGGTACAGTCTTCGATCTTCATATCCCCACAGCCCATCAGTCCGGCCCATAGATAACAGGTCGGACGCCCGAGGACCCCTTAGTCCAGGACTCCCTCAAGGGGAATCGTACTAGGACTCCAAGTCCTAGTAGATTTCCACCTAAGGAAAAGGGGGAAGAAGGAAGGGAGAGAGGGAAGGGAAGGAAAGGGGGCGCCGCCCCCTTCCCCTAGTCCAATTCGGACCCAAGGGGGGCGCATCCAACCCCTCTTAGCCCTTCCTCTCTTCCCACTAAGGCCCATCGAGTCCCATTAGTTCCCCCGGGGTGTTCTGATAACCCTTCGACACTCCGATAATTATCCGGTACCTCTCGGAACTCATTCGATGTACGAATAACATCGTCCAATATATCAATCTTTATTTCTCGACCATTTTGAGACTCCTCGTCATGTCCGTTATCTCATCCGGGACTCCGAACAAACTTCGGTCATCAAATCAGATAACTCATAATACAAATCGTCATCGAAAGTTAAGCCTGTGGACCCTACGGGTTCGAGAACTATGTAGACATGACCGAGACACATCTCCGGTCAATAACCAATAGCGGAACCTAATGCTCATATTGGTTCCTACATATTCTACGAAGATCTTTATCGGTCAAAGCGCATAACAACATACGTTGTTCCCTTTCTCATCGGTTTGTTACTTGCCCAAGATTCGATTGTCGGTATCATCATACCTAGTTCAATCTCGTCACCAGCAAGTCTCTTTACTCATTCCGTAATGCATCATCCCATGACTTACTCATTAGTCACATTGCTTTCAAGGCTCATAGTGATGTGCATTACCGAGAGGGCTCACAGATACCTCTCCGATACACAGAGTGACAAATCCTAATCTCGATCTATGCCAACTCAACAAACACCATCGGAGACACCTGTAGAGCATCTTTATAATCACCCAGTTATGTTGTGATGTTTGATAGCACACAAGGTTTTCCTTCGGTATTCGGGAGTTGCATAATCTCATAGTTAGATGAACATGTATAAGTCATGAAGAAAGCAATAGCAGAAAAACTAAATGAACATTATGCTAAACTAATAGATGGGTCTTGTCCATCACATCATTCTCTAATGATGTGACCGCATTCATCAAATGACAACACATGTCTATGGCTAGGAAACTTAACCATCTTTGATTAATGAGGTAGTCAAGTAGAGCACACTAGGGACACTCTGTTTGTGTATGTATCCACACATGTACTAAGTTTCCAGTTAATACAATTCTAGCATGAATAATAAACATTTACCAAGATATAAGGAAATATAAATAACACCTTTATTATTGCCTCTAGGGCATATTTCCTCCAGTCTCCCACTTGCACTAGAGCCAATAATCTAGATTACAAAGCAATGATTCTAACACCCATGGAGTCTTGGTGTTGATCATGTTTTGTTCGTGCGAGAGGCTTAGTCAACGGGTCTGCAACATTCAGACCCGTGTGTATCTTGCAAATCTCTATATCTCCCTCCTTTACTTGATCGCGGATGGAATTGAAGCATCTCTTGATGTGCTTGGTTCTCTTGTGAAATCTGGATTCCTTTGCCAACGCAATTGCACCAGTATTGTCAAAAAATATTTTCATTGGACCCGATGCACTAGGTATGACACCTAGATCGGATATGAACTCCTTCATCCAAACTCCTTCATTTGCTGCTTCCGAAGCAGCTATGTACTCCGCTTCACACGTAGATCCCGCCACGACGCTCTGCTTAGAACTGCACCAACTGACAGCTCCACCATTCAATATAAATACATATCCGGTTTGTGACTTAGAGTCATCCGAATCAGTGTAAAAGCATCCATCGATGTAACCATTTACGACGAGTGCTTTGTCACCTCCATAAACAAGAAACATATCCTTAGGCCTTTTCAGGTATTTCAGGATGTTCTTGAACGCTGTCCAGTGATCCACTCTTGGATTACTTTGGTACCTCCCTGCTAAACTAATAGCAAGGCACACATCATCTCTGGTACACAACATTGAATACATGATAGAACCTATGGCTGAGGCATAGGGAATGACTTTCATTTTCTCTCTATCTTCTGCACTGGTCGGGCATTGAGTCCGACTCAACTTCACACCTTGTAGCACAGGCAAGAACCCTTTCTTTGACTGAACCATTTTGAACTTCTTCAAAACTTTATCAAGGTATATGCTTTGTGAAAGTCCAATTAAGCATCTTGATCTATCTCTGTAGATCTTGATGCCCAATATATAAGCAGCTTCACCGAGGTCTTTCATTGAAAAAATCTTATTCAAGTATCCTTTTATGACATTTAGAAATTCAGTATCATTTCCGATCAACAATATGTCATCCACATATAATATCAGAAATGCTACAGAGCTCCCACTCACTATCTTGTAAATACAGGCTTCTCCAAAAGCCTGTATAAAACCATATGCTTTGATCACACTATCAAAGCGTATATTCCAACTCCGAGAGGCTTGCACCAGTCCATAAATGGATCGCTGGAGCTTGCACACTTTGTTAGCACCTTTAGGATCGACAAAACCTTCTGGTTGCATCATATACAACTCTTCTTTAAGATATCCATTAAGGAATACAGTTTTGACATCCATTTGCCAAATTTCATAATCATAAAATGCGCCAATTGCTAACATGATTCGGACAGACCTAAGCATCGCTATGGGTGATTAGGTCTCATCGTAGTCAACTCCTTGAACTTGTCGAAAACCTTTCGCAACAAGTCGAGCTTTGTAGACAGTAACATTACCGTCAACGTCAATCTTCTTCTTGAAGATCCATTTATTCTCTATGGCTTGTTGATCATCGGGCAAGTCAACCAAAGTCCATACTTTGTTCTCATACATGGATCCCATCTCAGATTTCATGGCCTCAAGCCATTTTGCGGAATCCGGGCTCATCGTCGCTTCCTCATAGTTCATAGGTTCGTCATGGTCAAGTAACATGACCTCCAGAACAAGATTACCGTACCACTCTAGTGCAAATAGTACTCTGGTTGACCTACGAGGTTCGGTAGTAACTTGATCTGAAGTTTCATCATTAGCTTCCTCACTAATTGGTGTAGGAATCACTGGAACTGATTTCTGTGATGAACTACTTTCCAATAAGGGAGAAGGTACTATTACCTCATTAACTTCTACTTTCCTCCCATTCACTTCTTTCGAGAGAAACTCCTCTAGAAAGGATCCACTCTTAGCAACGAATAACTTGCCTTCGGATTTGTGATAGAAGGTCTACCCAACAGTCTCCTTTGGGTGTCCTATGAAGACACATTTCTCCGATTTGGGTTCAAGCTTATCAGGTTGAAGCTTTTTCACATAAGCATCGCAGCCCCAAACTTTAAGAAACGACAACTTGGGTTTCTTGCCAAACCACAGTTCATATGGTGTCTTCTCAACGGATTTAGATGGTGCCCTATTTAACGTGAATGCAGTCGTCTCTAAATCATAACCCAAAACGATAGCGGTAAATCAGTAAGAGATATCATAGATTGCACAATATCTAATAAAGTGCGGTTACGACGTTCGGACACACCATTACGCTGTGGTGTTCCAGGTGGCGTGAGTTGCGAAACTATTCCGTATTGTTTCTAATGAAGACCAAACTCATAAATCAAATATTCACCTCCACGATCAGATCGTAGAAACTTTAATTTCTTATTACGATGATTTTCCACTTCACTCTGAAATTCTTTGAACTTTTCAAATGTTTTAGACTTATGTTTCATTAAGTAGATATACCCATATCTGCTCAAATCATCTATGAAGGTCAGAAAATAACGATACCCGCCGCGAGCATCAACACTCATTGGACTGCATACATCAGTATGTATTTTTCCAATAAGTCTATTGCTCGCTCCATTGTTCCGGAGAACAGAGTCTTAGTCATCTTGCCCATGAGGCATGGTTCGCAAGCATCAAGTAATTCATAATCAAGTGGTTCCAAAAGCCCATCAGCATGGAGTTTCTTCATGCGCTTTACACCAATATGACCTAAACGGCAGTGCCACAAATAAGTTGCACTATCATTATTAAACTTGTATCTTTTGGCTTCAATACGATAAATATGTGTATCACTACTATCGAGATTCAGCAAAAATAGACCACTCATCAAGGGTGCATGACCGTAAAAGATATTACTCGTATAAATAGAACAACCATTATTCTCTGATTTAAATGAATAATCGTCTCGCATCAAACAAGATCCAGATATAATGTTCATGCCTAACACTGGCACCAAATAAGAATTATTCATGTCTAAAACTAATCCCGAAGGAGATGTAGAGGTAGCGTGCTGCTACCTCTTGAGCACCGCGTTGGTTTTCCCTTGAAGAGGAAAGGGTGATGCAGCACAGTAGCGTAAGTATTTCCCTCAGTTTTTGAGAACCAAGGTATCAATCCAGTAGGAGGCCACGCACGAGTCCCTCACACCTACAAACAAATAAAATCCTCGCAACCAACACAATAGAAGGGTTTTCAATCCCTTCACGGTCACTAAGGAAAGTGAGATCTGCTAGATATGATAAGATAATATTTTTGGTATTTTTATCATAAAGATGCAAAGTAAAGAAAGCAAAATAAATGGAAAAGGAAATAGCTTGTTGATGGAAGATTAATATGATGGAAAATAGACCCGGGGGCCATAGGTTTCACTAGTGGCTTCTCTCGAGAGCATAAGTATTACGGCTGGTAAACAAATTATTGTTGACCAATTGACAGAATTGAGCATAGTTATGAAATGTCTAGGTATGATCATGTATATATGCATCACGTCCGAGACAAGTAGACCGACTCCTGCCTGCATCTACTACTATTACTCTACACATCGACCGCTATCCAGCATGCATCTAGAGTATTAAGTTCAAAAGAACAAAGTAACGCTTTAAGCAAGATGACATGATGTAGAGGGATAAACTCATGCAATATGAAATAAACCCCATCTTGTTATCCTCGATGGCAACAATACAATATGTGCCTAGCTGCCCCTACTGTCACTGGGAAAGGACACCGCAAGATTGAACCCAAAGCTAAGCACTTCTCCCATTGCAAGAAAGATCAATCTAGTAGGCCAAACCAAACTGATAATTCGAAGAGACTTGCAAAGATAACCAATCATACATAAAAGAATTCAGAGAAGATTCAAATATTGTTCATAGATAAACTTGATCATAAACCCGCAATTCATCGGTCTCAACAAAGACACCGCAAAAGAAGATTACATCGAATAGATCTCCACAAGAGAGGGGGAGAACTTTGTATTGAGCTCCAAAAAGAGAGAAGAAGCCATCTAGCTAATAACTATGGACTCGAAGGTCTGATGTAAACTACTCACGCTTCCTCAGAGAGGCTATGGTGTTGATGTAGAAGCCCTCTGTGATCGATGCCCCCTTCGGCGGAGCTCCGGAAAAGGCCCCAAGATGGGATCTCACGGGTACAGAAAGTTACGGTAGTGGCTCCGTATCTGGTAGTTTGGGGGTACGTAGGTATATATAGGAGGAAGAAGTACGTCAGTGGAGCAATGTGGGCCCCACGAGGGTGGAGGGCACGCCTGGGGGGGTACGCGCGCCCCCCTACCTCTTGCCTTCCTGGTTGCTTTCTTGACGTAGGGTCCAAGTCCTCTGGATCATGTTTGTTCCAAAAATCACGTTCCCGAAGGTTTCATTCCGTTTGGACTCCGTTTGATATTCTTTTTCTGCGAAACTCCGAAATAGGAAAAAAAATAGCAATTCTGGGCTGGGCCTCCGGTTAATAGGTTAGTCCCAAAAATAATATAAAAGTGTATAATAAAGCCCATTAATGTCCAAAACAGGATATAATATAGCATGGAGCAGTCAAAAATTATAGATACGTTGGAGACATATCAAGCATCCCCAAGCTTAATTCCTACTCGTCCTCGAGTAGGTAAATGATAAAAACAGAATTTTTGATGTGGAATGCTACTTGGCATAATTTCAGTGTAATTTTCTTAATTGTGGTATGAATATTCAGATCTGAAAGATTCAACACAAAAGTTCAATATTGACATAGAAATAGTAATACTTCAAGCATACTAACTAAGAAATTATGTCTCTTCAAAATAACATGGCCAAAGAAAGTTATCCCTACAAAATCATATAGTTTGGCTATGCTCCATCTTCACCACACAAAGTATTTGAATCATGCACAACCCCGATGACAAGCCAAGCAATTGTTTCATACTTTTGTTGTTCTCAAACTTTTTCAATCTTCACGCAATACATGAGTGTGAGCCATGGACATAGCACTATATGTGGAATAGAATGGTGGTTGTGGAGAAGAAAAAAAGGGAGAAGATAGTCTCACATCAACTAGGCATATCAACGGGCTATGGAGATGCCCATTAATAGATACCAATGTGAGTGAGTAGGGATTGCCATGCAACGGATGCACTAGAGCTATAAGTATATGAAAGCTCAACAAAAAGAACTAAGTGGGTGTGCATCCAACTCGCTTGCTCACGAAGACCTAGGGCATTTTGAGGAAGCCCATTATTGGAATATACAAGCCAAGTTCTATAATGAAAAATTCCCACTGGTATATGAAAGTGATAACATAGAAGACTCTCTATCATGTAGATCATGGTGCTACTTTGAAGCACAAGTGTGGAAAAAGGATAGTAGTATTGTCCCTTTTTTGGGGCCTTCTGTTTTTTATTTGGCCTTTTTGGGACAATACTCTATGAATACTGATCATCACACTTATATTTATTTACAACTCAATGATTACAACTCGATACTAGAACAAAGTATGACTCTATATGAATGCCTCCGGCGGTATACCGGGATAGCAATGATGCATGAGTGACTTGTACGAAAGAATTATGAACGGTGGCTTTGCCACAACTAAAATGTCAACTACATGATCATGCAAAGCAATATGACAATGATGGAGCATGTCATAGTAAACGGAACGGTGGAAAGTTGCATGGCAATATATCTCGGAATGGCTATGGAAATGCCATGATAGGTAGGTATGGTGGCTGTTTTGAGGAAGGTATATGGTGGGTGTATGATACCGGCGAAAGGTGCGCGGTATTAGAGAGGCTAGCAATGGTGGAAGGGTGAGAGTGCATATAATTCATGGACTCAACATTAGTCATAAAAAATCACATACTTATTGCAAAAATCTATTAGTTATCAAAGCAAAATACTACACGCATGCTCCTAGGGGGTAGATTGGTAGGAAAAGACCATCGCTCGTCCCCGACCGCCACTCATAAGGAAGACAATCAATAAATAATTCATGCTCCAACTTCTTCACATAACGGTTCACCATACGTGCATGCTACAGGAATCACAAACTTCAACACAACCATTTCTCAAATTCACAACTACTCAACTAGCACAACTCTAATATCACCATCTCCATATCTCAAAACGATTATCAAGTATCAAACTTCTCATAGTATTCAGCACACTCATAAGAATATATTTTTATTAATCTTGAATGCCTAAAATAATTAAAGCAAATTACCACGCTGTTTTATAGGACTCTCAAAATAGTCTTAGTGAAGCATGAGAGAACAATAGTTTCTATAAAACAAATCCACCACCGTGCCCTAAAAGATATAAGTGAAGCACTAGAGCAAAAACTATATAACTCAAAAGATATATGTGAAGCACATAGAGTATTCTAACAATTTCCGAATCATGTGTGTCTCTCTCAAAAGGTGTGTACAGCAAGGATGATTGTGGAAAACTAACAAATAAATACTCAAATAATACAAGACGCTCCAAGCAAAACACATATGATGTGGTAAATAAAAATATAGCTCCAAGTAAAGTTACCGATGGAAGTAGACGAATGAGGGGATGTCTTCCGAGGCATCCCCAAGCTTGGGCTTTTAGGTGTCATTAGATTATCTTGGGGTGCCATGGGCATCCCCAAGCTTAGTCTCTTGCCACTCCTTGTTCCATAATCCATCAAATCTTTCACCCAAAACTTGAAAACTTCACAACACAAAACTTAAAGTTGAAAATCTCATGAGCTCCGTTAGCGAAAGAAAACAAAACACCACTTCAAGGTACTGTAATGAACTCATTATTTATTTATATTGGTGTTAATCCTAATGTACTCCAACTTATCTGTGGTTTATAAACTATTTTACTAGCCATAGATTCATCAAAATAAGCAAACAACACACGAAAGACAGAATCTGTCAAAAACAGAACAGTTTGTAGTAATCTGTAGCTAACGCAAGTGCTGGGATCCCAAAAATTCTAAAATAAATTGTTGGACGTGAGTAATTTATCTATTAATCATCTGTAAAAATAATTAACTAAATAGAACTTTCCAAATAAAAATGGCAGCAATTCTCGTGAGTGCTAAAGTTTCTGTTTTTTACAGCAAGATTAAAAAGACTTTCCCCAAGTCTTCCCAACGGTTCTACTTGGCACAAACACTAATTAAACACAAAAAACACAAACAAAACAGAGGCTATATAAATTATTTATTACTAAACAGGAGCAAAAAGCAAGGAATAAAAATTAAATTGGGTTGCCTCCCAACAAGCGCTATCGTTTAACGCCCCTAGCTAGGCATAATATTTCAATGATGCTCACATGAAAGACATGAATTGAAGCACAAAGAGAGCATCATAGAACACATGACGAACACATCTAAGTCTAACATACTTCCTATGAATAGGCATCTTATAGGCAAACAAATTAACAAGGAAAGCAAAAACTAGCATATGCAAGAAAGCGGAAAGAAACAATAGCAAACTCAACATAATGAGAGGTAATCTAGTAACATGAAAATTTATACAACCATATTTTCCTCTCTCATAATAATTACATGTAGGATCATAATCAAATTCAACACTATAGCTATCACAAAACATATTCTTAACAAGATCCACATGTATGCAAAGTTGACACTCTTCCAAAATAGTGGGATTAACATTAACTAAAGTCATGACCTCTCCAAACCCACTTTTATCAAAAACTTCATAAGATTGAACATTCTCCAAATATGTGGGATCTAAAGTTGACACTCTTCCAATCCCACTTTCAATAATATTGCAAACACTATTATCAATCTCATATTCATCATGGGGCTTAAATAAATTTTCAAGATCAAAAGAAGAATCACCCCAATCATGATCATTGCAACAAATAGTAGTCATAGCAAAACTAGCATCCCCAAGCTTAGGGTTTTGCATATCATTAACACAATTTACATTAAGAGAATTTATAATAACATCATTGCAATCATGCTTTTCATCGAAGGAACTATTAAGTATGGGTGCAATAGCAACGATCTCATGTTTAACATAAGGAACTATAGCAAATTCATCTTCATAAATATTGGCATCATGGCCACAAGAATAGCAAGCATCATGTTCATCAAGGGATATTTCAATCAAATCATCGGAATCATAATTATCTATAGATTCATGCATATCATTATTTTCTTCCGAAGCAACGGTCATTCTTTCAATAAATTCTTTGACATAGGCATTATGAGCATAGTTTTCATAGCAATATTTAAGTATGTCAAAATTTTCAGATTTGTAGAGAGTAATATCATATTTTTCAATCAAATAAGCAACTTCATAAGCACCCTTAAAAGCAACAAATTCTTCAATTCGTTCGATATCGTAGTAACTATAAACACCCTTTGCATAAGAAGATAAGATTTCAATATCATTAAACTCACATAGGTAGGGGAGGTGCTTTTTAGGGTTCTTAGAGCAACAAGTAAAATCACAAATTTCACAAAGATTCCAAGCATAACACATCAATCTGTTTATTTGATTCCATAAGAGTCTCCTTTTTTCAGACAAACGGTGACGCACAAAATGAGCATGCTCATCTAAATATTTCCCATCAACTAGGCTAGTTGGGGTATCAGCACGAGCACATAAGGATCGAAGATGATCTAAGTAGAACACTTTAAGTGGATCCATATCAATAGATTTTTAGCAGGCAAAGATGCAAGCAAATAGAAGGCACATGGAAACACAAACAAAAGACATACAGGAAGAAGGCAAAGAAAAGGCAAATAAAATGGCAAGGGTGAAGTGGGGAGAGGAAAACGAGAGGCAAATGGCAAATAATGTAATGCGGGAGATAAGGGTTTGTGATGGGTACTTGGTATGTTGACTTTTGCGTAGACTCCCCGGTAACAGCGCCAGAAATCCTTCTTGCTACCTCTTGAGCAATGAGTTGGTTTTCCCTTGAAGAGGAAAGGGTGATGCAGCAAAGTAGCGTAAGTATTTCCCTTAGTTTTTGAGAACCAAGGTATCAATCCAGTAGGAGGCCACGCACGAGTCCCTCGCACCTACACAAACAAATAAAATCCTCGCAACCAACGCAGTAAAGGGGTTGTCAATCCCTTCACGATCACTTACGGAAGTGAGATCTGATAGATATGATAAGATAATATTTTTGGTATTTTTATGATAAAGATGCAAAGTAAAGAAAGCAAAATAAATGGAAAAGGAAATAGCTTGTTGACGGAAGATTAATATGATGGAAAATAGACCCCGGGGCCATAGGTTTCACTAGTGGCTTCTCTCGAGAGCATAAGTATTACGGTGGGTAAACAAATTACTGTTGAGCAATTGACAGAACTGAGCATAGTTATGAGAATATCTTGGTATGATCATGTATATAGGCATCACGTCCGAGACAAGTAGACCGACTCCTGCCTGCATCTACTACTATTACTCCACACATCGACCGCTATCCAGCATGCATCTAGAGTATTAAGTTCAAAAGAACAGAGTAACGCTTTAAGCAAGATGACATGATGTAGAGGGATAAACTCATGCAATATGAAATAAACCCCATCTTGTTATCCTCGATGGCAACAATACAATACGTGCCTTGCTGCCCCTACTATCACTGGGAAAGGACACTGCAAGATTGAACCCAAAGCTAAGCACTTCTTCCATTGCAAGAAAGATCAATCTAGTAGGCCAAACCAAACCGATAATTTGAAGGGACTTGCAAAGATAACCAATCATACATAAAAGAATTCAGAGAAGATTCAAATATTGTTCATAGATAAACTTGATCATAAACCCACAATTCATCGGTCTCAACAAAAACACCGCAAAAGAAGATTACATCGAATAGATCTCCACAAGAGAGGGGGGAACTTTGTATTGAGATCCAAAAAGAGAGAACAAGCCATCTAGCTAATAACTATGGACCCGAAGGTCTAAAGTAAACTACTCACACTTCATCGGAGAGGCTATGGTGTTGATGTAGAAGCCCTCCGTGATCGATGCCCCCTTCAGCGGAGCTCCTGAAAAGGCCCCAAGATGGGATCTCACGGCTATAGAAAGTTACGGTGGTGGAATTAGGGTTTTGGCTCCGTATCTGGTAGTTTGGGGGTACGTAGGTATATATAGGGGGAAGACGTACGTCGGTGGAGCAACATGGGCCCCATGAGGGTGGAGGGCGCGCCTGGGGGGTAGGCGCGCCCCCCTACCTCGTGCCTTCCTGGTTGCTTTCTTGACGTAGGGTCCAAGTCCTCTGGATCATGTTCATTCTGAAAATCACGTTCCCAAAGGTTTCATTCCGTTTGGACTCCGTTTGATATTCTTCTTGTGCGAAACTCTGAAATAGGCAAAAGAACAACAATTCTGGGATGGGCCTCCGGTTAATAGGTTAGTCCCAAAAATAATATAAAAGTGTATAATAAAGCCCATTAATGTCCAAAACAGGATATAATATAGCATGGAACAATCAAAAATTATAGATACGTTGGAGACGTATCACGTGCCGACAGCGATCACATCGACTTTGGAACCATTTCCCACGTGCATCATCACCTCGTCCTTAGCCAATCTTTGTTTAATCCGTAGCCCCTGTTTTGAGTTGCAAATATGAGCGACAGAACCAGTATCAAATACCCAGGCGCTACTACGAGCATTAGTAAGGTAGACATCAATAACTTGCATATCAAATATACCCTTCACTTTGCCATCCTTCTTATCCGCCAAATACTTGGGGCAGTTCCGCTTCTAGTGACCAGTCCCTTTGCAGTAGAAGCACTGAGTCTCAGGCTTAGGTCCAGACTTGGGCTTCTTCACTTGAGCAGCAACTTGCTTGCCGTTCTTCTTGAAGTTCCTCTTCTTCCCTTTGCCCTTTTTCTTGAAACTAGTGACCTTATTAACCATCAACACTTGATGCTCCTTCTTGATTTCTACCTCCGCAGCTTTTAGCATCGCGAAGAGCTCGGGAATTGTCTTATCCATCCCTTGCATATTATAGTTCATCATGAAGCTTTTGTAGCTTGGTGGCAGTGATTGAAGAACTCTGTCAATGACACTATCATCAGGAAGATTAACTCCCAGTTGAGTCAAGTGGTTGTGGTACCCAGACATTCTGAGTATATGTTCACTGACAGAACTATTCTTCTCCATCTTGCAGCTGTAGAACTTATTGGAGACTTCACATCTCTCAATCCGGGCATTTTCTTGAAATATTAACTTCAACTCCTGGAACATCTCATATGCTCCATGACGTTCAAAATGTCGTTGAAGTATCGGTTCTAAGCCGTAAAGCATGGCACACTGAACTATCGAGTAGTCATCAGCTTTGCTCTGCCAAACATTCATAACATCTGGTGTTGCTCCTGCAGCGGGCTTTGCACCTAGTGGTGCTTCCAGGACGTAATTCTTTTGTGCAGCAATGAGGATAATCCTCAAGTTATGAACCCAGTCCGTGTAGTTGCTACCATCATCTTTCAACTTAGCTTTCTCTAGGAACGCATTAAAATTCAAAGGAACGGTAGCACGGGCCATTGATCTACAACAACGTAGACATGCAAAATACTATCAGGTACTAAGTTCATGATAAATTAAAGTTCAATTAATCATATTACTTAAGAACTCCCACTTAGATAGACATCTCTCTAGTCATCTAAATGATCATGTGATCCATATAAACTAAACCATGTCTGATCATCACGTGAGATGGAGTAGTTTTCAATGGTGAACATCACTATGTTGATCATATCCACTATATGATTCAGGCTCGACCTTTCGGTCTCAGTGTTCCGAGGCCATATCTACATATGCTAGGCTCATCAAGTTTAACCTGAGTATTCTGCGTGTGCAAAACTGGCTTGCACCCGCTGTATGTGAATGTAGAGCTTATCACACCCGATCATCACGTGGTGTCTCGGCACGACGAACTGTAGCAACGGTGCATACTCAGGGAGAACACTTATACCTTAAAATTTAGTGAGAGATCATCTTATAATGCTACCGCCGTACTAAGCAAAATAAGATGCATAAAGGATAAACATCACATGCAATCAAAATAAGTGATATGATATGTCCATCATCATCTTGTGCCTTTGATCTCCATCTCCACAGCACCGTCATGATCACCATCGTCACCGGCTTGACACCTTGATCTCCATTGAAGCATCATTGTCGTCTCGCCAACTATTGCTTCTACGACTATCGCTACTGCTTAGTGATAAAGTAAAGCAATTACATGGCGATTGCATTTCATACAATAAAATTACGACCATGTGGCTCCTACCAGTTGCCGATAACTGTTACAAAACATGATCATCTCATACAACAATGTATATATCATCACGTCTTGACCATATCACATCACAACAAGCCCTGCAAAAACAAGTTACACGTCCTCTACTTTGTTGTTGCAAGTTTTACGTGGCTGCTACGGGCTTCTAGCAAGAACTGTTCTTACCTACGCATCAAAAACCACAATGATTTTTCGTCAAGTGTGCTGTTTTAAACTTCAACAAGGACCGGGCATAGTCGAACTCGATTCAACTAAAGTTGGAGAAACAGACACCCACTAGCCACCTGTGTGTGAAGCACGTCGGTAGAACCAGTCCCATGAATGCGGTCATGTAATGTCGGTCCGGGCCGCTTCATCCAACAATACCGCCGAATCAAAGTAAGACGTTGCTGGTAAGCAGTATGACTATTATCGCCCACAACTCATTGTGTTCTACTCGTGCATATAACATCTACGCATAGACCTGGCTCGGATGCCACTGTTTTGGAATGTAGTATTTCAAAATTTTACCTACGATCACGCAAGATCTATCTAGGAGTTGCATAGCAATGAAAGGGGAGAGTGTGTCTACATACCCTCGTAGACCAAAAGCGGAAGCGTTTAGTAACACGGTTGATGTAGTCAAACGTCTTCGCGATCCAACCGATCCAAGCACCGAACGTATGGCACCTCCGAGATCAGCACACGTTCAGCTTGATGACGTCCCTCTAACTCTTGGTCCAGTTGAGGCCGAGGGAGAGTTCTGTCAGCACGATGGCGTGGTGACAGTGATGATGAAGTTACCGGCACAGGGCTTTGCCTAAGCACTATGACGATATGATCAAGGTGTGTAACTATGGAGGGGGGCACCGCACACGGTTAAGAGAAACTTGTGTGTTCTAGGGTGCCCCCTGCCCCCATATATAAAGGAGGTGAGGGTAGGCCGGCCGGCCCTCCTAGGGCGCGCCAGGAGAGGGGAATCATACTAGGAGTCCAAGTCCTAGTAGGTTTCCACCTAAGGAAAAGGGGGAAGAAGGAAGGGAGAGAGGGAAGGGAAGGAAAGGGGGCGCCGCCCCCTTCCCCTAGTCCAATTCGGACCCAAGGGGGGTGGCCAGCCCCTCTTGGCCCTTCCTCTCTTCCCACTAAGGCCCATTGAGGCCCATTAGTTCCCCCGGGGGGTTCCGATAACCCTCCGGCACTCCGATAATTATCCGGTACCTCTCAGAACTCATCCGGTGTCCGAATAACATCGTCCAATATATCAATCATTGTATATCGACCATTTTGAGACTCCTCGTCATGTCTGTGATCTCATCCGGGACTCCGAACAAACTTCAGTCATAAAATCAAATAACTCATAATACAAATTGTCATCGAACGTTAAGCGTGCGGACCCTACGGGTTCAAGAACTATGTAGACATGATCGAGACACATCTCCGGTTAATAACCAATAGCGGAACCTGGATGCTCATGTTGGTTCCTACATATTCTATGAAGATCTTTATCGGTCAAACCGCATAACAACATACACTGTTCCCTTTATCATCGGTATGTTACTTGCCCGAGATTCGATCGTCGGTATCATCATACCTAGTTCAATCTCATCACCAGCAAGTCTCTTTACTCATTCCATAATGCATCATCATGTGACTAAATCATTAGTTACATTGCTTTCAAGGCTCATAGTGATGTGCATTACCGAGAGGGCTCAAAGATACCTCTTCGATACAAAGAGTGACAAATCCTAATCTCGGTCTATGCCAACTCAACAAATACCATCGAAGACACCAGTAGAACATCTTTATAATCACCTAGTTACATTGTGATGTTTGATAGGACACAAGGTGTTTCTCCGGTATTCGGGAGTTGCATAATCTCATAGTCAGAGGAACATGTATAAGTCATGAAGAAAGCAATAGCAGAAAAACTAAACGATCATTATGCTAAGCTAATGGATGGGTCTTGTCCATCACATCATTCTCTAATGATGTGATCCCGTTCATCAAATGACAACACATGTCTATGGCTAGGAAGCTTAACCATCTTTGATTAACGAGCTAGTCAAGTAGAGGCACACTAGGGACACTCTGTTTGTCTATGTATCCACACATGTACTAAGTTTCTAGTTAATACAATTCTAGCATGAATAATAAACATTTATCATGATATAAGGAAATATAAATAACAACTTTCTTATTACCTCTAGGGCATATTTCCTTCACTATTTCACTCTTTTGAAATAAATTGTTACACATTTCCAAAAATCAGTTTCACAACGATACATTACAATTTCACTTTCCGTATTTATTATTTCACAATTCAGAACGTACATTTTACTTTCCACTGGCTTGTTTCATAAAAATCACATTTATTTCAATTGCACATTTTGAAAATAACATATTTCACTCTTTTCAAATAAACTATTACACATTTCCAAAAAATTAGTTTCACAATGATACATTACAATTTCACTTTCAGTATTTACTATTTCACAATTTAGAACCTACATTTCACTTTCCACTACTTGTTTCACAAAACTAACATATTTCACTATTTTGACATATATTATTGCACAATTTCAAATAAGTTGTTTCACAAGTTGACATTTCAGTTTCATATTTGGGTAAAAATCATTTCTATGAAATAGATTGGTTTCACATATTTCTATTGAAAATCACATTTTTTTAGCGAAATGGGTTTGTTTCACATTTGAAATGTGAAACATCGAAATTTAAACGTGTTTGAAATGTATCCATGATTGTTCTAGGTCTAAAGGTCTTGACGCCATGACTTCAAATATATGAATTAATTCAAAAACAAACTTACAGTTTAAATGATACAGGGAATTTAATTTAGCTAAGGTGAAATAAAAGGATGGATTTATGTGTGAGAAAGGGAGAGAGTGGGCTGTCACATGTTGCCCTTCTTGTCATATCAGGGACAAATGTGGGGGTTACTAGTTATATTTGCTGGAGTATATCCTAGTATAGTAGAAAAAGGAAAATAAAATATTCACAGTGACACAAATCTTAATGCATGCATGAACGATGGACTGGTTGCCGGCACATGTCAGAACCGCTCAAAATGACTTTGCGCATGCTCATGGATGAGAGAAATAAATATGGCAGATTGGCCTAAAAATTGTTCCCACCAAGTTTTATCCCTTTCTCTTTCGTACTCTGTTACCCCCAGCCTTCCTCCCCTCAGTATCCTCCTCTGCCCCATAGCACAATGTCTCACCAATTCTATTGCACGTGATCTGGTTGAAAAATTATATATATGGTCCAGTAATCCCCCCAACAAATTATTGCCTAAATCTTAACTCCGTTGAATCCTTTTATGTGATCCATAATACAAATGCACCATGATGGTATGATGTAAGGAAGCACCACATGTAAACTAACCTTAGCACCAAGAAAATTTCCACTTGCAACATTATTAGTCTTTTCATGCCAATTGCCATTAACACCATGTCGGCGAAGATTTAACATTGGGGGACCAGGAGATAGCTTTGCTTCCATACTTAGAGCAACTCTAGCAGACCCCGCATCCGGCCAGCCCGCAAAACGCATTAGCAGTTTGTGGAAAACGGCTTTGTGGGCCGGCGCAGACGGCCGCAGATGTAGACCCCACATAACAGACCGTAAAAAAGGATATCCGCAGAATATGCTCTTTTACGGGTCGGCTTTGCGGGGTCTGCTCTGGCACAGCTCCTCCCGGCCCGGAAAACCTAAATTTGCACCTTAATTTGATCCAACATAATGCATTTCTTTGCTTTTTCAACAACATTGGATACATAAGACATCACCAAATCTTTGCTAGAATAGCAAGACCAAAGAAAACAAGAACCACAAGTATGCATTTTAGAAGATTTCCAACTTCCATAACTGCTCCTACTAGTTTGTAACACCCCGGATGTAACTTTCCCAATTTGTACTCCAACTCTTGTCGTTTCCGGCGTTAAGTTAATTTATTTCCTCGGGTTCGGGTTTTTGTCTCCGTGTGTTGTTGTCGTTGTCATGCATCTCATATCATGTCATCATGTGCATTGCATTTGCATACGTGTTCGTCTCATGCATTCGAGCATTTTCCCCGTTGTCCGTTTTGCATTCCGGCGCTTCGTTCTCCTCCGGTGGTCATTTCTAGCTTTCTTTCATGTGTGGGGGTTAAACATTTCCGGATTGGACCGAGACTTGCCAAGCGGCCTTGGTTTACTATCGGTAGACCGCCTGTCAAGTTTCGTATCATTTGGACTTCGTTTGATACTCCAACGATTAACCGAGGGACCGAAAATGCCTCGTGTGTGCTGCAGCCCAACACCCCTCCAATTTGGCCCAAAACCCACCTAAGCCTTCTCCATCATCTAGAGCATTCGATCACGATCGGGTGGCCGAAAACCGCACCTCATTTGGACTCTCCTAGCACCCTCTATGCCTATATATACCTCCCTCATTCCAAAATCCGGATCTCTCCCTCGTCCCTAACCCTAAATCTCATATCCGCCGCCGCCGGACACGTCCGGTCCGCCCCGCCGCCGCCACGTGGAATGCCACCATTGGCCGCCGCCGTTCCACTCTGCCGCCAGGCCCGGGAGCCCGGAGCCGGCCCTCCCGGCCCAGCCGCCCCGCGCGCCGCCTCCTCCAGAGCCCGCGCCGCCTTC